>NC_091127.1:159427521-159595021 GCF_040183065.1 Periplaneta americana | reverse complement strand
TCTCTTTCGATTGCATATCCGAGAATAATCGATACTTGCGGTTTTATAACGGTACAAAGCTGACCTGTCATTGGCTGAACAGTTGTAACCTGAGTCGTCATTGGCTGAAAGACCTGACCTTTAATGAGTAGGTGTACTTTAATGAGGTCTATTAAAGGTCTGCTACCAGGTGTATAATTACTACATTTCGGCATGGTCGAGCATAAATGTATATTGTACCATCTCATCATTAGAAATATTCCGCTAGATGGCAGTAGTGTGTTATGATCTGCTGTTCTCTTGTTACCGGTTGTACTATATAATCTTCATTGAACTCTATGGACGATTATTAGTCAAGAAGGCTTTGTTGATTGTTTAATTTTTATTAAAACAGTTGCATTCCACTTCAATTATCAATAATATTAAACAATCTCTGATACATGGCTATCCATAATGTCATAAAGCAGAAGCTATAACATAACCTAATTAATATAAACAAGATAAATTATAGAAAAGTTTTAATTAAGGGTGATAAAATAAACATGAATAATTTTAAAAGGTACAATTATTGAAAGTACAATATTGGCCAACAAATAAGCATAATAATAATAATAATAATAATAATAATAATAATAATAATAATAATGGTTTATTTTTATCTAGTAGAGTTAAGGCCATACGGCCTTCTCTAACACTCAACCAGAAATAAAACTGCGATACAAAAAACACTACAAATTTACAAAGTAAAGTACAATACAATTTTACACACAAAACTGAAGTAGATAATCATAATATAATGTAAACAGCAAGTCAGTAGAAATCAGATATATAACATATAGAAAGAAAGGAAAATGCATAATAAAATGTGAATAGTAGGTCAAAATAAATAAATGCTAGGGAGGTGATAAAAAGAAATGTTAGCGAGGCGATAAAAATTGTAGGATAAGCAGTTATGATTGGTTGAAACATGTCGTTCCGTACCGTTTTATTGGTGAAAAGTGGTATGACGTAGTAAAAGTGAAATTGTTAGACAAAACATTTTTTCTTTTATAATATAACTTGTCTCGTATTTGTCTCAAGGAATAATTATGATCAGCCTAGTGACAGTGATGTCTGAAACTAAAAACGAACCTTAAAGCCACCTCTGCCTGACATACAAGAAGAAACGGGGTTACACTTAAATTACTTTGGTAAACAAAATTTGATCGAACTATAGCATTAAGTTCAGTGTATACAAGAAAGTGCACGTCCGGCGATACCTGGAAGGCGAAAGATGTTGTCGTGATGAGTCATGGAGGCATCAGGACAGCCTAGGGCAACGTGATGGATAATGGGTGTGACCTCTGAAGGAAGAATCTGGGGAAATGGAAGTCTCGGGTAGTTACATAAATGGTGACGTAGCTGAACACCGTACTGTAGCAGGTTTCATGCAGTGTTACTTCATTGTACGTTGTTACAGTGTCGAGCTTACTTATTCAAATAAAATCCGTATTTCAGAGGTATTTATTGACGCTTTGTAATGTAACATTAATCGAACGGTTGAGAGCGACTAAACCTCGCTTGGAATAATTGATTTAATGAGCCTCATTAAAACTTTAGGGTGCTATGCATAGACATTTCGCTAGCCCGCGCTACGAGCGTGCTAAACTACCCCGGCTATCGACTGATTACTTGTACAAGTTTCATATCATATTATCATATCGCTAACACTGGTTTATGAATACTAAAAACGTTAGTTCGCTGATCATCCACCGGAAGCCCGTGCTAAGAATGTCTATGAATATGGCCCTTAGAGGTCAAAGCCGGTGTTGTGGAAGATTTCTAGAATTACTTCTGCTTCTTCTATTTTACCCCACCATTTCGTAATTCATCTGTATTTTGTGTCAAAAGGGGACTGTAGACCATATTATCATATCGCTAACACTAGTTTATGAATACTAAAAACGTTAGTTCGCTGATCATCCACCGGAAGCCCGCGCTAAGAATATCTATGAATATGGCCCTTAGAGGTCAAAGCCGGTGTTGTGGAAGATTTCTAGAATTACTTCTGCTTCTTCTATATTATCCCACCATTTCATAATTCATCTGTATTTTGTGTCAAAAAGGGACTGTAGACCATTGCATTTTATCATATTCCAATGATACCGTCAATAGGTGTCCGTAGACTATGTCTAGTGTTGCTAGATTTTGACATTATATTTTTCTTTCAAAACCCGTATTTTCTCGAATACCCCGCGCACTTTTTATCCGAAATATACAAATAAAAAATACGGGCATGCGGCTTATTTGAAATGAAGTTGGCAACATTGCTCAATTTTCTTCCCGCGCAACTTCTAAGGTGGTTGCGCCATTATCTTCCCGCGCTGGCATTTCAATTGTTAACATTGTTCAATAATGGCGTTTGGATTAGCAGTGCATGTGTCAGAATCAAGTTCAAGTGTGATAAATGTATAGTTTGTGCGTCTTATGTTTTCAATTCTGAAAAATGAGTGCCACTAAAGGCATGAGATTGCCATCTTTTACTTGCAGCAAGAAACTTAATTATCAAAGATGCGGAGGAACATGGAAATCGTGCTACAGCCCATAAATTTGATGTAAGTTAAAGTTTCTTCGGAGAGTGGGGGATACTGTTCCAGGATAAAAGTTATTTTTAACTGAACTGTGTTGTGTTTAATTGTTTTTAATTTGTCGTGAATACATTTGTTGAAAGATTTTTTTGTAATTAGTGTTTGTTTTATAAGAAAAATACGCCTATATATTATTCCCCTGGAGAGAAGGGACGCAGGCTGAGGAATGCCCTCGCAGGCCCTTGGATGGTGTGCATGTCATAAGGCCCTCGGCTCTACCGATTCCCCTGCGGGCCGCCCCCGAACTCTCCAGCTTACAGACTATAATATTTCATAATCAGGATTACTTGAAGTCTTTGGACTCAATGGTCAGAGTGTTCCTTTTATAAGAAGCTGATTGTCTGAAAATAGGTTAAGATACTCTGGGTGACGATGAACCTTACACAAACAGTATTTTGCGATTGGAGGCTCGATCGAATTATTGTCCCAGAGTTGAGTCAATCTTGGCGGATGGGATTCTTCTTCTTACTTTTTATATTTGTCACTATTTAAAATAATCTTTCAGCTTTGGAGTCTGAATGGGGAAGTGAACGAATTAGCATGTCTTAACCAGCTTTTCAGGATGTTCGAACTGTGGTTCATCTCGACAATTCTTCATATTAGAAATTTCATGCTACATTGTATCACGATATTTTTGTCTGTGTGCTCTTTTTACATGTAGCTGAATGCATGAAGTAGATTTATCCATTTACATGATACTATTTCACAATCAAAATGCTTTTTAAAATGCAGTTGAAGAGCTTTAGATTAGAACTGATCTTTGTGACATTCTCGTTGCTTGGACTTAACGTTTTCTGCATATGCTGATTCATTGTTCAATAATACCGGATTCTCCTCAAGGGCATGGATGTTTGTCCATTATCAATGTAATGTCCGGTGTCGTTTCAGGTGGATGTCCGTCATACTATCACGTAATACGTAACAAGAGTACCACCTTTTTATGGCTAATGTATACAAGTATAAACAAAAAGTCAAAATACTGGTTTTAGAATAAACTTCGCTAGACCACTTTAAAAAAAAAAAAAAAGGTGAACCATCATGGCACCTCTAACCCAGAAAATATACAATTCTTTTATAATTCTCAAAAATATATAAAAAATAATAGCGTGGTAATGATAGCCCTGATGATGATAAAAATAATAATGATATTGATGCTAATAATAATAATAATAATAATAATAATAATAATAATAATAATAATAATAATAATAATTGAATCTCTTGGTTCAGCGCCACTAAGGTTAATAGAATATCTGTATTAATTAATCACAACAGGAACGCACTTTGTAATCTTTGGAGCTGATCATATCTTTTGGAAGGCGTTTTAGAAGAAAACCACAATCTCAGATTTGCTTACGGAACATTTGATGCATTCGACAAATTGTTCTTGTTGAGAATAAGAAGAGTTAATAATAATAATAATAATAATGATAATAATAATGATAATAATAATGATGATAACAGTAATAGCAATAACAGTAACAATAATAATTACAATAGCAATAACTTTAATAACAATAACTTACTTACAAATGACTTTTAGAGAACTCGGAGGTTAAATGTCGCCCTCACATAAGCCCGCCATCGGTCCCTATCCTGAGTAAGATTAATCCAGTCTCTACCATCATATCCCACCTCTCTCAAATGCATTTTAATATTATCCTACCATCTTCGTCTCGGCCTCCCCAAAGATCTTTCTCCTTCAGGTCTCCCAACTAACACTTTACATTTCTGAATTCATCCATACGTGCTAAATGCCCTGTCCATCTGAAACGTCTGGATTTAATGATCCTAATTATGTTAGGTGAAGAGTGGAATACATACAGTTCTGCGATATGTAACACTCTCCATTGTCCTGTAAATAATAATAACATTAATAGCAATACCAATAACAGAAACAACAACAACACCAATAAAAATGATAATAATTACAATGACTATTACACTTTTACTACGTCATACTACTTTTGACTAACAAAACGGCACGAAAGGACGTGTTTCAACCAATCATGGCTGTTCATCGCTACAATTTTATTACTTCCCTAGCATTTGTTACTTTTTGCCAACATTTCAACATACAAATTCTTTACGGTACTATGAAACATGCTTTGCTATCGTAATTTGTTTCCCGCATATATATATAGTAAACTGAAAATGGCGGCTCCGTTGAAACGATTTTGTGAAGCTAACATTAGAGCGTATTCCGAATCTCACCGGTGAGCAATCCGATGGCATCACGGTGTTCCGAATTCCACCGATGACGTCATTGATGCTCCACCGGTGTCGCACCGGTGCCATCAACTTGCAGAGGTGGTGGCAGTCTCCATCAGCCGCCATCAGTGAATCTGATTGGTTCTTGTATAGGGCGGGAATTAGCAGACGAATAACATCGTGCACTGCTGTGTCATGGCGGTGTGTTCTGCTTTAGTTCTGCTGTATTGTTTGTAATGAGCACAACGTAAAAACAATATGTTAATGGCTTATGAGCGAACATGTCAACGGACCAGTTATTACTACCGGTTCAAGAAATAAATTGTTTATGATCTCTTTTATTTGAACGAGATGGCAGTACGGAAATTTCGCAAAATTTTGCTAGCGTAGCACAGATAACCACTTACACAGTCGCCATGACAGCATCGATTCTTCCAGCAGTTTTGTTCCTTATTTTCGTTGCAACCTGACGTCATTGATGCCACCGGACCGGTGAGATTCGGAATACGCTGTCTGTGAAATAGAATTTAGTAAATCAATTAATACCTATTTTATTGTATTAGAGTACTTTATTTCTTCCAATCTTCATACACTTTCGTCTGTTTTTATCACTACTCTACCTTTTGTTTCTTTGTTTGCCAACATTTCAAACTGAAAATTCTTTACGGTACTATAAAACATGCTTTGTATCCCACATAGCTAGTCAAATAAAAATGTCTGCTCTGTTCAAACGTTTTGGTGAAGCTAACATCAGTGAAATAAAACTTTAGTAAGTCAATTAATATTTTATTATATTAGAGTACTTTATTTCTTCTAATCTTTATAGTATACTTTTTTCTAATAGTGTAGCTAATAGTCAATTAAATCTCACTCGAGTTTTGATTTTCTCTAGATAAATCAAAACCTCTAGTGAGATTACTATTGATAATGATAACAATGATAACGATAATAATGATAATGATTAATGATGAAAATGATAATAATAATCACCATCACCATCATCATCATCATCATCTTGAGAATATGTAGAAAGTCCATTCAGAAGAATGAGTGTATGTAAATGATAGCATGACACAGCACATTCGCTTGTTAATGAACACAGAATACACTCTAATCAAGCTTCTTTCCCTTTCAGCCCTTACTGAAGTTGAGATTTGTGTCATGTAAAGAGGCATTGCCACACCTCTTTCACGTCGCAGAGTCTCAGTAGTTAGGCTACCCTGCATGCTGTGTTGGCATTTAATTATGCTCGCTTGTGTTGGTGTAAGCATCGTACATTTCAACGTCTGAAGCTTCACTAATTCAGGGCAATTCGCAATAATACATGATGCATTCAAAGTCGCGTAAGGTTCATCGATGAATGCTATGTCTCTTGCCGTAGATCCTGCTGATGTGCTTTTATTGTCAATTAAATGAAAACCAAATCTGTTGTTCTCGGTGGCCTAATATTTACGATGGTTATTCTTGGATCTGGAGTTTGCGTGTATAAAATTGGTCGAGCACGATGAATACGAAATAACTATTTTCAATAAAATTAAACAATTTAAACACAACATGCCGATTCACTCGAAATTTGCTCTAAAGATTCCTTTTATAAATGTTGTTCTCACTTAAAATGAAGCAACGAAGGAAACAAGGATGTGTTCTTGTTTTACTGCTCTATTTGCAGTACGAGTTTCCCGTCCCTGATCTAGGGCCTACGTGTTCCTTTACTCAATATTTCAACTTCAGATATTTCATTTTTCTGTTTTGCCATCTCACACTCTTAATATTCAATGGTTAGTTCGGTATCCATCACTGATTAGAGCCTCATGTCCAGGGATCATACCAGGAGGGCGTATCAACAAAACTGCAACTTTACATTAGAGATTAGAGCCATTTAAATAGAGAAAATTTTCTTCTTTCCTTGTCTACTTAACAGGGTACTTCCTTTGATTCTTCCTCTTGTCCATTGTAATTCTCAAACGTTCGTTTTCAACATAAATAGGTTCCATTGACATATTTCAATAACGCTGCATTTGTTGCTACGCTCTTCTCGATATGATTGTTCTTTACTTCTGAACTGTACCTTCCAACTATGTTGTGTTAGCTGTTTCATTGCGGTAGTGGCTGACTCATCTGTGTGGAAGTGGGTTGCTCAGTTCTGAGCTGGTTTCGAATTAAGTATGACTCAAATGTAATATTTTACACTTTTACGTTCACCTGAAACCTTGATATGGGAATCATGCTCGAGAGGCCTGTATTACATTGTCAGAAGTAAGAAGACTTCGTGAAATACATAATGAAATAGACCTATATCACAATATAATGAGATTGTTGACTATTACGCTTTTACTAAGTCATACTACTTTCGACCAATAAAACGGTACGGGAAGGCGTGTTTCAATCAATCATAGGTGCTTATCCTAGAATTTTTATCACTTCCTTAGCATTTGTTTTTTTACCACCTGCCTAGCACTTGTTTTTATCACTTCCCTAGCATTTGTTTCTTTGTTTGCCAACATTGTACTTTCAATAATTAAAATGATTCATATTTATTTCATCATGCTTAATTAAAGCGTTTCTATCATGTATCTTGTTTATATTATTTGGGTTATGTTATAGCTTATGCTGTATGAGATTATGGATAGTCACGTATCAGAGATTGTTTAATATATATTGAAAATTGAGGCGAAATGCAACTGTTTTAATGAAAATAAAACTGGATAAACAAAGCCTTCTTAACTAGTAATCATTCATAGACCATAGAGTTCAGTGGTAACAAGAGAAGCGTTTCTATCATGTATCTTGTTTATATTATTTAGGTTATGTTATAGCTTATGCTGTATGAGATTATGGATAGTCACGTATCAGAGATTGTTTAATATATATTGAAAATTGAGGCGAAATGCAACTGTTTTAATGAAAATAAAACTGGATAAACAAAGCCTTCTTAACTAGTAATCATTCATAGACCATAGAGTTCAGTGGTAACAAGAGAAGCGTTTCTATCATGTATCTTGTTTATATTATTTAGGTTATGTTATAGCTTATGCTGTATGAGATTATGGATAGTCACGTATCAGAGATTGTTTAATATATATTGAAAATTGAGGCGAAATGCAACTGTTTTAATGAAAATAAAACTGGATAAACAAAGCCTTCTTAACTAGTAATCATTCATAGACCATAGAGTTCAATGGTAACAAGAGAAGCGTTTCTATCATGTATCTTGTTTATATTATTTAGGTTATGTTATAGCTTATGCTGTATGAGATTATGGATAGTCATGTATCAGAGATTGTTTAATATATATTGAAAATTGAGGCGAAATGCAACTGTTTTAATGAAAATAAAACTGGATAAACAAAGCCTTCTTAACTAGTAATCATTCATAAACCATAGAGTTCAATGGTAACAAGAGAAGCGTTTCTATCATGTATCTTGTTTATATTATTTAGGTTATGTTATAGCTTATGCTGTATGAGATTATGGATAGTCATGTATCAGAGATTGTTTAATGTATATTGAAAATTGAAGCGAAATGCAACTGTTTTAATGAAAATAAAACTGGATAAACAAAGCCTTCTTAAATAGTAATCGTTCATAGACCATAGAGTTCAGTGGTAACAAGAGAACGGCACATCATAACCATAGGTAGGAAGTTCGTACCTACCAAAGCAGTAGATTTCAGTTGAGTACAGCGAGGATTATATATATCACCCGCGCCTAGCCCTGTTCCCGCTCGCTAACACACTGTTGCCATCTAACGGAATATTTGTAATGATGTACAATAATACATTTTCAAGAGAGTTTAGTATTTTAGTAAGTCATTAATATTTTATTGTATTATAATACTTTATTTCTTCTAATGTTTACATACTTTCTTCTAATCGTGTAATAGTCAATTAAATCCCACTCGAGTTTTTATTTTCTCCAGATAAATCAAAACCTCTAGTGAGATTACTGCAGACAAAATTAATGTTCTGTGGTAAAACATTTTCGATAAAATGCAGTCAAATTTGTTCCATTTTATTATAACTTCATATTGTTACCAAATTTTCATTCTCCAAGACGATTCTTGTGAAAACGTTTGTAGTAGTAGCAGTAGCAGTAGCAGCAGCAGCAGATTTATTGTTATTCATATAGGCCCCTAATCAATTATTAAGCCAGAGTTTAGTTGTCGGCCCGTTAATTTCTCACTGTTCTGAGAATTTTGAACCAAAACTAGGCAATCATAAGCAGCAGTACTTCCTAAAATAGTGATACAAGACCATCGGTTCAGATAACATAGTACAACACACAGTAAGTGACTCATACCCAATCCCTATAAGGGAAAGGTCATTCTCCATTTTCTACGTAGCTGTGAGCCAGACCGGGGGACGTGGGTTGTTTTTATGACATTTAAATATCTGTTTGGAGGGCATTTAATTCATGTGCTGATTGGATTTAAAAGTAATAGGTTTATAATCATTAAACTCGGCCACACAAATAGACTATGATCTCGAAGTTTTTGGTAAACTAAATTTTCATTTATAGATTTAACCCATAGGCTATACATTAAAATTTAAATATGTGTGTCAGTATTGCATTGATTAAGGCTGGTTGAGTGGAAGAGAAGGCCTTATGACCTTAACTCTGCCAGCGAAAATAAAACATTCTATTCTATTCTATTATATGCATTAATCTGTTTTACTTCCTTTTAACAGTATACATGAAAATTAGCCTATTGCTGCAGCATAGGAGAATTTTTATTTCCACAGAACCATAATAAAGATAACGATGTAGTATACTTTATAATATACATATAAACTCTGTGTTGATAATCTTTTCTAGAGGTCTTTGATAGTGTAATACCCGCTTTCGAAACGGCGTGTTGACTCACAGTCAGACAAAATTTACGGTGAAATGCATTCTGTTCAACGAAGCGCGTAGGCAGAAAAGCATTGTTGTGTTCGTAGACTTCATACAATGCCTTTGCCTGATATACAGACTTCGTAGTTTCGTACCTATTGTATAATATCTGTCTTATTTTTTGGTCAGTTTCATAGCCTTATAAATTTTAACTCAAAACGAAAGATTGAATATAGTAGTTAACAGTAAAAATCTACGCAAATCAAGATTTCAGGTATAACTCCCTGTAATGTTGATTTGAATAATTTCGAGGGAAAAATTGTTCCGGAGCCGGGTATCGAACCCGGGACCTTTGGTTTAACGTACCAACGCTCTACCACTGAACTACCCGGGAACTCTAACCGACACCGATCCAATTTTTCCCTCTATATCCACAGACCTCAAAGTGGGCTGACAACCGTCAAGCAACCAACTTCGAGTGCACACTAACTCCGTGTCACTTAAATTGTGGTTTTCTGTTAACGAACAGTGACGTGTATTATGCAAATCAAGATTTCAGGTATAACTCCCTGTAAAGTTGATTTGAATAATTTCGAGGGAAAAATTGTTAAGTCACACGGAGTTAGTGTGCACTCGAAGTTGGTTGCTTGACGGTTGTCAGCCCACTTTGAGGTCTGTGGATATAGAGGGAAAAATTGGATCGGTGTCGGTTAGAGTTCCCGGGTAGCTCAGTGGTAGAGCGTTGGTACGTTAAACCAAAGGTCCCGGGTTCGATACCCGGCTCCGGAACAATTTTTCCCTCGAAATTATTCAGTAAAAATCTAGTTCTCATTCGAACCTGTCGTTAAGTTTAAACCGTTGATCTTTGAGTGTTTTTAATTATGAATATGTTATATTTTGTAATTTTAATTTTATTTCTGTATAAATACTGTATGAAATGGTTCATTGCCCAAAGCTGTGAGAGGTAAGAAACCGCTTCGAAATAAAATGTCATTCAAAAGCTCATAACTGAATAGGTTATGATATCTTTGAAATATAATAACAAATTATTGCAATATTTTAATTTGGTTCTTTTTATGACTATATCAACTGGGATGTTTATCTAGCTGCTGAGAGAAAAAGTGATAATGCCAGCGAAATGAGTCCAGGGTCCAGCGCCGAAAATTACCCAGAATTTGCTTTTAATGAGTTGAGGGAAACCCCGGAAAAGATCTTAACCAGGTAATTTGTCCCAACCAGGTTTTGAACCCGCACCCTCTCGTTTCATTCCACAGTGGTGGTATTTTGGTCATGTAATCACCATGATATAAGGCGATCACTTACAATATGTAAATTGTTTAGGTAGGGTAGTGATAAAAGAATGCAAAATATTAAAATGCAGTATTTATTGAAATAAATAATTAAAATAGGCTACATTACGTAAATAAAATACAGTATAAGGATTTAGTAACATGGTGAAATGCATACAAAAAATATTAAAATCGTTTCTTCTGGTGTCATTTAAATAAGCCAGAGGCGTAGTTGACTTTCACTTTTTTACAGCTTTTTTTTCCTTGCAACGTCATCCGACTCTTGGCAATGAATTTATATAGACCTATGTGCATTAACAATTAATGATCTCGATCTAATTTCACTCACTAGACTTTGAATTTAATACCTACTCTCATGTTCATGATGTCATCCCACTTTCGGCTGCTTTGGAAACCTGAAGTGACATTCTACATCCGGTGTCGGTTGTCTAAGGTCATTCCAAAAGAATTGACGTAACTTTGTGGGAATGGTCTAATTGTTGAGGGAAGTTGTCTGGTGAAAGCGTAAGTGACTCACGAACTTTGTGAAGGTCAGAATTCTGACGTAATCCTTTTTTGTTCACTGTTGCAATTCAGCTCAAAGAAGACGGCAGAACTCTTCCTACTTACATGCTTAACTGTAAATGGTCTAGAAATCCTAAAACAAGTCCTTTACGTGGTAAAGTAATTACTTTTGTTTAGGCAGACTTGAATATGTAAACAGAGTCCGATATAGATGGTACGGATATAATTATTGACGTTCAATTGTTTCAGTTTCATTTGATTCCCTAGCTTATGAATAAAATTCTTACCAAAGGGCGCGGAATTACGGCGGATACTAGGATGGACAAAGATGAATTGTTGGTTTAGACTTTATCTGAATACTACCGTTTTCTTTTCCATTGTCTTATTTCTTACGTTCGAGGGTGAGTTCGATTCTCGCTTGGGTTGATTACACTGGTAAACAAATTTTAATAAACTTTCTGCTTATGTTGATTTTTTAGTGGTTTAGTAATAACTCTGACCCGCTGATCACGAATATCATATCAGTTTTTTCATAGTGTCAACGGTTTGGATGATATAAGCAATTTATATTTGATTAAAGCAGTAAATTAGTTAATTTGTAACATATAAAAGTTCTAATAAACGCTTTGCTTATGTTGATTTTTTAGGGTTATACCAATAACTCTGACCCGCTGATCACGAATATCACATCAGTTTTTTTCATAGTGTCAACGGTTTGGATGATATAAGCAATTTAAATTTGATTAACACAGTAAATGATATTTATTTGTAACATTGTAAGAAAACAGTTTCAAACCTAGGACAGTCATTAACATTACTTCAATAAATCATGCGTGACATGTAAATACACAAATACAATACAGGAATGCAAAATAGTTAACTCCTATGACCTAGAATGACTTAGAAAATATACAGGGTGGACCGCTTGAATGTACCTAATTTCAATTATATGTGACTGGTAAACGGTTGAAGATAGAAACCTACAGTAACGTTTATATGGAAGGAAAACTCAATAAGTTTCGAAATGCACATCACCATATCTCTACGTGAGCTCCAGCTGTCACTGAGACGATATAGAGGCGATGAACGACTTCTTGCCAAGCACGTTGGAGCATGTCTTCTGAAATGCTCTCAATAGCCTCTATGATGCGCTCCCGAAGATCACGAAGGTCTCTGACTGGGGTGGCGTACACTTTATCTTTGACGTAGCTCCAGAGAAAGAAATCGAGCGGTGTTAAATCCGGAGATCTCGGGGGCCAAGCGATTGGTCCTCTAAAGTCAGGATCAGCGCCGAGACGGTCTAGCATCGTATTGGCATCATTTGAGCAGGAGGTGAAGGAATAGGCAGATCTTCGCTGTGTGGAACAGGCTCTGGAGGACGGTATGTCGGGGTACTGCAGCTGTCTTCTGTTTTTGCCCTTCTTGAAATTCTTCAAGTTGGCCATACAAAAGTAGCAGTCGTCGTGGTGGTTCCAGGTTCCCTCCAAATTCGGGGAATGGCAAATGTCATGCTTTACCTACTACCACGTAGCCAATGTTCTAGTGTTGCCCGGCAGTTACCACAGGACACGTGTGGAGCCCACGCCTTGTCAAGGTCACCTATGGGCACGCCTTGTATGCCTCACAGAACTTTGTTCCAGGCACAATGGTGTATTTAACTTGCTTTGGTCCAATGTAATATCCACATACATAGCAGAAAGTGTCTGCCTGTAATTTGCACTTCCGCCCTGTAGACATGGTGTAAAGAACTACTAAACACAAACATACATACGACTGCAAAGATAACGAACCTACTATCGTGACTGAGCGTCACCAGCAGATATTTTATACGCCAGAGCCATGTTGCCACCTAGCGGATATCAACGTAAATACTTACATGTACATATTGTTAAACCAGTATTCTGAGAAATAAAATATCCTGATATAATCCAAAATATTGACACTACGACAAAACCATTATCGGATTCATGTTCAGCGTGTCGAAATCTGTAAGTAAAGATCAAAAAACAATGATAAGCAAAATCTTGTTTACCAGTGTTAACTGGTTGGGTATTTTACGAGGGTTTCCCCAACCGTAAAGCGAATGCCAGGTAATTTATGGCGAATCCTCGGCCTCATCTCGCCAAATACCATGTCGCATCACTAATTCCATCGACGATAAATGACCTAGTAGTTGATATAGCGTCGTTAACCAACTAAAAATCTCTCATTTCCTACACATCTAATTTTTTCTTTATAGGTGTAGTAATATGTTAAACATATAATTATTTATAATACTTTCCAATTCGTTATATTTTGAACAACGCATCAAATTTGCCCATACTTTGGACAAGTATTTTAATCGGTATTGATAATAATAATCTAAGAATCATACTGGGAACAAATTGCAAGACGTACAGACCAGCAGTCCGCAATCTTTTATATGTAGATAAAGGATCACACAGTCGGATGGAAACGGACCGCAAAATTCTTGTGTAAGGTCGTCCGAACTGAATTAAGTGTTTTACTATAAAATAAAAATGAAAAAGGAACTTTCAAACTATTGAGCTATTCAACTAAAGTATTTAGAAAGGAGCTCAATTATCATAAACGATTGTTTTTGTGCGTTATGTTACATGTTCGGAAGAGCAACATAAATAATCTTCTAGGGCATGAGATTGAAAGCAATTATTCATATCGCACATTGATTGTGCGCCTTATATACAAAACGACGCTTCTTCGAGTCCGACGGCTGGCCATTCGGTTGCTTTCGTGAATTCAACGCTGACAGGTGAGCCATCCTGTCTCATCCTTGCAAGGCAAGATCCCATCCCCAAACAAGAGCTTATAACTTGAAAACCCGAAACCCTAAGCCTATATTAGCATTGGAAACACATACAGGACTTCGCCCGAGCATATTTTTAATTTATAAGATAAACTAGGCTTATATTATAGTTTGAATGAGATGATATGAAGTCTGTTGGTGGACTGGAAAAGGCAGATAGGAGTACCTCGAGAAAATTCCTATAATCACAAATTTCATCACGATCAGACCGGGGATCGAACTCGAGTCGTCTTTCTGGCAGACCAACGTGCTAGCGCTGAGCCACAGACGCTGCAAGATAATTGGTTATTCAAATGAAATATTCACTAAAAATTGTCGTTTTTAAACGAGACATTGAAATACTTCTTGTTACGTGTGGTGACAACTATAGAAGTATGAGGCGAAGACTATGTGACGTATGTCCTTGCTTTGTAAGATCTTGTATTTTGTTACGGTAAATATAATGAAAAAGCGAATTTACATAATAACCGAAACGTTGGTCAATATGACTGACATCAATGACATCATCGAGGATCAGTGACAGGTTAGGTTTGGTTTGTTGAGGCTTCATTCATTCATTCATTCATTCATTCATTCATTCATTCATTCATTCATTCATTCATTCATTCATTCATTCATTCATTTATTTTATTCCATAGATCTTACATGAGCAATGAAGCTTTAAGATGTGGAACAAGTCAACATTTTACAATATTACAATTACAATTTTTACAAATTTTTATAGTTTTACAATTTTGTGCAATTTTTTACATTTTTTTTTGTTACATTTTGGCGAGATGTAGTGAGATGAGATGAGGTCCGAGGATTCGCCAAAATATTACCCGGAATTTGCCTTTTGGTGGGGGAAACCTCGGAAAAACCCAACCAGGTAATCAAATCAAAGGGGGGTAATCAAATCAAAGGGGTTGATGCCATAGACTCGCCATAGACCATCCGGCTTCAGTCCCACGGCTGGGGAAAACCTCGGAAGAAACCAAAGACCAAAGGGGGATCCAACCCAAGCCCGAACGCAGCTCCGGATCAGCAGCCCAGCGAGTCTGCCGACTGAGCTACATCGATGGCTCTACTAAAAGTATACAATACATAGCCAATCAGATTATTAAATTTACAAACGCAAACGATCATTCATAAGTTGAGCTATATTATAATACAAAACAATTTAATTAAATTTAAGGCATAAACAATTCAACCAGTTGTGATATACAGAAATTGATAATACATATCATGCAAACTACTTCAAATTACAAACACAAACAATTTATCAGTAGAGCTATATATATAGATTACTATTCAATTTAAAGCATATACAATTCATCGGCCAAAACTATACAAATATATACAATACAAAGTAGCATACTTTCATTAAGCTATACAAATTTGTGCAATTAATATCAAGTAGATTAATTCAATTTATAATCATAAACAATTCATCAGTTGAGCTATACATATTACCATTGGTATGCTTTTTTTACGTTTCTGTAGGCATTCCAAAAACCTGAACAAACCAAACCTAACCTGTCACTGATTACCGGCTATTACATATATAATTCCCGGATTAATTACTTTTACTTTAATTATATTAAATATTAAAAAGGAAACCTCGTAGAAATCTATCGAAATCTGAAAAATAGTCTTGTGATAAGATATAAACTAATCAGTGAAGGTGAAAATGTCCACTGCAAAATGTACATATACAAAAATGTCAATTTTGGACATTCAGCAGTGAAAATTTTTCTGACTGACATGTGTGTCCATGGACATTTTGCACTGGAAATTGTTGCGTATGGACATCTTTTCCTCCGGACCTTTTGGATTTGACATTTTAGCCTGGAAGCAATGAATGAAATAAGTAATATTAACTTCTGTTATTACCTCATATTCAAATAAAACAAAATACGGCGCCCATAACCGTTAATTATACGTCACGTGGTCAGGAAGAATCTGAAAAACGAGACGCCATTATTCCCCCCCCCCCCAAGTGCCAGAAATTGTCATCTTTGACAGTAAATTTAACTTACAAGATCTAAGACGACGCATCGATGAAACAATCCTACTTATCTTTTTTCCAATTAACTCCACCAGAGTAACACTAAACTTTCAGAAGAATCCTACTGTTCAACCGCGTAGTCGGTTGTCGTATGAGTCATTTATCGTGTGTGTATAGTTGTGATAGGTATCTAAGCATTTAAATCTTTTTTTCAATGTCAGTTTCAAAGTAGGTTGTGTGAGCCATGATGATATCATCAGCTTTGTAAAATGTGAGAAGAGGAGGTTGAGGTCTTTCGTTATTAGTATTGTCTTTCTAATTCACGTATCACGGAGACTGACGGAAGTATTTCTCACACTCATCATTAAATTGTTTTTCTTGCCATCACCTCGACACTAGAATGATATGGCGTGCTTAAGCCATACAATTTATAAATCAAATTAAATGTTCTACTTTTGTTATGATAGAGAATAGTCTACCTGCAAATCTAGCTTTCAGGTAAAGCTCTCTTTGAATTTATTCATTAGTTTACCTATTGTGTTCAATGTAGAAAACGGAAGTGCATGTCTTTTCAATCATAATTCAAGGAAATAAACTATAAAGTATAAACGGTAGTAACTTATCATACGCAACATGATCAAAGATCTGAATTGCTATGAAATGTATGCTATGTGTCATTTTCGTGGTACTCATTTTAGAAGTATCATCATCGGGTTAATGACATTTTGCAGTCTTCTTTTGTTTTTCCTCGGATCGAGCCAGAGACCTCTTTCTTCGAGATAAGCGATATTGTTTTTAATATTTTAATCAGTTATTTAATTACGCTATGTTAACTGTTAGGTTATATAGCGTCTGCGGTAATATTGTGATACTAATAATATTATGATAATTATTTTTTAGTTTTTTTTTTTTTTTTACAATTTTACTGAGCGAGAGGAAGATCGGTTTTTTTTTGCGTCAACGTATTAAGGGAATGTTCGTGGACAAGTTTCTGCACAAAACCGGTCCTTCTCTCTCTCAGTGAAATTGTAAAAAATTCTCAAAAAGTACTATCATAATATTATTAGTATCACAATGTTACCAACCTTTACCCTATAGCGTGACGGTCTTTTGACGAAATGGGTCCGAGAATCATGGGATTAGGTCTACTTGATATCCTCCTTACAGTTTGGAAAAATCCAAAAACAAAAAGAAAAAAAACAAAAAAAAAAAAAAAACAAAACAAAACAAAAATACTCGGAGTACGAGTTCACTCGCTGACTCCTAGACTGCGCTGGCGGTTTTCATTTTTCATATAGTGAATAAAAAAAAGTGTTAGTGTTAACGTGAACTATAATCAATAAATTACGACGATATAAGTCATTTAGTTCACCAATATCGAACTACTATCGAACTATCGAAAGTGGTCAAGACATCTCACAACATCAAATTCAATCAAGAATGCCTCAAACGAGACGTAATGCCCAAATACATACACATAAACATAAAAAACAACTCATATCCAGCATAGAAAATCAATGAATAAAAAATGGTACTGTTACATGAATATTATTATTGTACACTTGGCTTGGAAAGAAATTCCGAGTCGAAGTCGCTATCGATTTGAAATATCGTGTTACGAGGACTTCGCTTAGAAAACAATAGAAATAGAGATACACAGAAGGCCTTGCATATAAACTGGCCATATATATCGATTGTAACAATGACAGCATCCATGGAAGGCTATGGAGTACCATATAAACTGCAGTTTCACTATTTCCGTGTAGTATTCTTATTGATGTTGTAAAATAAAAGCATGTGAATAATTTAAAATCAATTCATATTAAATAATAATAACGTGAACATGTTATAAAAGTCGTATTTACATGTTTGAAAAAAACTAATCTCAGGAAAATGACTTTCCACCTAGCCATGTTTGCTAAAATCCTCGGAAAACGATATAATTTCGTATCGGCATTTCTTTTCCAGCCCAGTGTACCGCATTATCGCGTAGAGTTTCATCAGATTGTTATCGCTTCAATTTAGGGAACTACAAGCTCAGTGAGTAGAGCTCTGGGGAGGAGAGTTCTCTATATCGGACGGAAGCAAGAAAGTTTTCGTTTCTAATCAACCTCCCTCCTGTCATACAGCGGTTCTTTCCGTATAGATCAATATTAATATGATACTGATTACCTCTCTGATTTCCAGAGCCGTCGTTCCGTGTATAGGCCTACGCAGCTTAAACAAGGATTCAGGAAATGTTTCTCTTTGCCATCTCTGTAGCTGTGTCTTGTTTCAATTCGTCGTCGTCATCGTCGTCGTCGTCATCGTCGTCGTCGTCGTCGTCATCATCATCATCATCATCATCATCATCAGCAGCAGCAGGATCTTATTGTCTTATAAAAAACTCTAATATGACCTGTAAAACCTATAAAATTGCATATAACTTACAAAAAGTAGGCCTATCTTCGAAAGTTAAAGAGAAATGTCAATTTATTGTCAGTCAATAGCACCTTTTTATCCTTAATGGTATTTCTTAGGCCCGATTGTATAAACCATTTAATCTTAGATCAGAAGTTAAATTGATCCTTGTTTCAGCTGAACTTGGAATTTTGTGTTGTATAAAGTCTAATCTGAGATTAATTTGTCTCAAACTAAAGTCAACTTTGACTGAAGAAATTTCTCCGATTAAGTTAGATGATCCAAGTTCAGTTATTTCTTTTCTGTTTGAAATATACGAGTGACAGATTGTGCAAATAAAATATCCATTATTATTAATATTACCGGTAATAGATATGTTAGGTACATTTATATATATTTCTTTCAATTTCTTGCCTTAATACACAAACATTCTTATATTTTATAAGGCTCTATCGTGTTCAGCAGTATCAAATAACATAACCTATAATTATATTATGTTTATAACAACCATTAATTATTAATGGATATGATAGGTACATTCATAAATGTTCAATTAACTGTAATACTAAACGAAAATTGTCGTTTTATAAAGCTTTATTATGTTTAGCAGTATAAAACACCATAACATAACAACTTGGAGAACAGTCAACCTTCTTCTTATTGTCCGCCATTATTTACATTGCACAAAAAAAAAACAGTGTCTCCAACATTGTGTACACAAAGTCGCCAAAAAGTAGTTGTAAAGTCGCTAGATTTCTCATTATCAACAAAGAAAGATTAAATTTTGTCACTATGGGGTGCTAAAAAGATCACTAAATCACTATTTAAGCAATATAAAAGTTAAAAGAAATTGTTGTTGAAAAAGAGTTAAAGTCGCTAGATTGACAATACTGAACAAGCTTGTATAGCATGGTCCGCGCATCACATATTTCACCTGTTTTTGCGATTTTGCCAAATCCTTTTCACGTGAACTTAGATTGCATTTGAACCAAGGTAATTCGATCGCAGAAAAGTTTTATACAATAGAAGAAGTGTCTGAACTCGGTTCACTTTCCGATCTTCGATCAAAGTTGATCTTTAGTCAGGGAGTTTTATACAATTGGGTCTTAGTAGTTTAACACCTTATAGGCTACTCTGGTTTTGAACAACTACCTTTCCTGGCACTATCCTGCAGATTGCGAAAAAAAAACCATATATTTACAGATTACTAGAATGATGCCTAGGTATAGTCTTAGAAAAGAGTTTTAACATACAGATACTTTGTCCCAGAAAAGAGATAGTGCGCATGAGCAGAAGACGAGCGGCCTGGTTCACAAGAGAATGACTAGTTGAGGTAATAAAATTAGTTTTGTTTCGTTGTATGTCTGATCGTGCGCACTGCCACCTTTTTGGAACTTATAAAGTAGCTGTGCGACAAATTTTTTTCTAAGCTGTACATTAATTTTAAAATCCATAGACTACAGCCAGCCAATTATATTATATGCATAAATAGGGAGACACGTTTTGAAATAAAAGCTTTAATATTTTGTGTGTATTTGTATCAGAGCATTTACGTACGTACGGTACGTTGTGTAACAGTATAACGAGATATTGGAGAGCGATTAGATGTGTCTTTTGTTATAATTTTCTTGTGACAAAATATTGTAAAAAATGTCAACTTAAAAAGATCAAAATTATCTAAAAGGTACAAGAGTGTAGGTACAAAATGACAAAAAGAAACTGTTAATACAACATATCTTTCAACCAGGTTGCACTAAGCGGATAAGGTGCCTAATGAAATGTGACAAGTCATTAAAATGCGGGCCCTTGTTCATTACCATTCGCTTTCATAATTGGAACTTCGATATAAGGTGACTGTACATTTTAGCGAAATACTGTTTCCATGGTGACTGGCTCCAGACTGTCAGATTTTATTCCCGGTGTATTTTCTCGAATGAGGGATGTGCATCAAAGGCTTTTTTGCTGGCTTTCTGCCACATACACATCCATAAGCAAGACAATTAATACTTGCCAGGAGAAATAAAAAAAATCCGTCTCCGAGGTCGTAATTTTAGAGGCTATAAAAGAGCGAGGCGCCTTCCGAAACCTATTTCTATGCACTTGTCTGTTTTAAAGCATAAAATAATTTATGTAATGGTTTATAAGCTTCTTCCAAAAATAAAATTCGTTAAGACGAGTTGAAGGACAGGTCGGATTGCGAAAAACACTTGGAACACTCTTAATGTAATTTCAAATGGGGCACTAAGTAGCACAATCTATGTTAATAAGCGTTACGATTTCATACACTGCAACTACCCACTTATCTTTTCAAGGAAAAAAGTTATCGTTGATTGATTTACACTTCAAAAACACTTTTTCCCCACACTACAAAAGTTCAAAACAAACCTCAATTAAGAAGTCTTACATTTGTTATATTGCGACGACTCAAACATCTTAGAAATCTGCAAACAATACTCTTTAACATGCTTTTTTTCCTTATTAGAAACTGACTACTACGTTTTGAGTTATTATTAAGTATAAAAAATGCGAAAATATTCCACTTCATCGAAAGTCTACGTGAGTAACGCCTTCTCTCGTTATTGGTTGACAATTAGGAAGGAGGAGGTGAATAGTATATTGTGTCACTCTTTAAGATTGACACATGCGCAGACCAACGGAGTTTTGTAAATTGTTCCTCTATAACTATATACGAAGGTCAGTCAATAAGTTTTCGGACTGCCCTGAATGTAGGCAATACACAGGACTTAGGAAACGGAGAAGTTATCTAGAACCAGGGAAACGCCTGGAATCTATACTAAATGCATCATTTGAAAGGCAGAGAATTAGACTAGGTATAAGGCGTATACGGAGAGGGAAACATTTCTGGAAAATCGCAAAAGGTCCTTGACATGTTTACACAAAATCACGTGTAGAACTTCAGTTGATAAAGACAATCTGACGCTGTTTGATAGACTGACTCAACAGGCATGGAAGCAATGATCTTCAGAGACACGCGCATGTATGTTTAACGGTACAAGTACAAGTGCATTTCGGAAGTACTAGTAGAGTCAGAAAGTATCGGAACTTCGGGTGGCTACGCCATGCTCTATAGGCAACTTCTCTGCCTTGTCCGTGTGGTATGTGGCCTACTCTCCAGGCGGATAAACTCAGTACGAACGTGCATAGATACCTTCGTTGCAGATGGCATATAACCATTTACACAACACCGCCTTCAAAGTACGCCCCCTGGGCAGTTACACACTTCTGCCAGCGTCCATACCACTTCTCGAAACATTCCTGCAGCCCATCTTTGGTCACTTCCCGCAGAACGCGCGTCGCATGAATTTTAACCTCCATCTTGAATCTTGCGTACACTACTTTTAACACTTAAATACAAATGATTGATAAAATGGCAAACTTACTAGTGTTGCGCGTGTGGCTTACAGCTGTTTCGGTGTATATTGTACACCATCATCAGAGCCTATTAGATCCTGGCGTCATCTAGATATCGCTGCCTGTTGTAGGGGTGTGTTTGCGTGTTGAAAAGTGGAGTCAAATTTGAGGCATTTTCACAGGAGACAACTTTCTGTTCAAATGGTAGTATCATAATATAGCCATAATACCTTTCCACTTTAAAATTAAGAAAAGAGGAGCAATGTTACAGAGAGGGTTGAAATGCATTTATTATTCTGTTCCTTGTTTCAGAACTTCGATGCTGTACCCTACCCAAAAGAGAACTACGGAAAGTTTCATTCAGGAGACTCTTACATTGTACTCTTTGTAAGTATGTGTAATTTTATTGTATTAAACAAAATATAGTGTCAAATTCGTCTTCATAATAGTGGAAAATTAATTTAAAACATTTCTGTTATTTACTGTTTCAGACAAAAGAGAACAAAGGCAACTTCACCTGGGACATTCACTTCTGGCTTGGTAGTGAAACTTCACAAGTAAGTTCTAGTATTAATTAATTCATTCATTCATTCATTCATTAATTCATTCATTCATAGTGTTCTGCCCAAGGGCAGGTCTTTCACTGCAAACCCAGCATTCTCCAGTCTTTCCTATTTTCTGCCTTCCTCTTAGTCTCCGCATATGATTCATATATCTTAATATCGTCTATCATCTGATATCTTTTTCTGTCCCAAACTCTTCTCCCGTTTACCATTCCTTCCAGTGCATCCTTCAGTAGGCAGTTTCTTCTCAGCCAATGACCCAACCAATTCCTTTTCCTCTTCCTGATCAGTTTCAGCATCATTCTTTCTTCACCCACTCTTTCCAACACAGCTTCATTTCTTGTTCCGTCTGTCCACTTCACACGTTCCATTCTTATCCATATCCACATTTAAAATGCTTCCACACAAAGCACTTCACTAGTCTCTTCCTTAGTTCTTTCTCCAGAGGTCCGCAGAAGATGCTCTTTTTTTCTATTAAAAGCTTCCTTTGCCATTGCAACTCTCCTTTTCACTTCCTGGCAGCAGCTCATGTTACTGCTCATAGTACATCCAAGTATTTGAAACTGTCCATTTGCTCTACTGCCTCATTTAGAATTTGCACGTTTATCTTATTTTTTTTATTCCTATGACCATGGTCTTCGTCTTGTTGACATTTATCTTCACCCCATATTACTCACAGCTGTCATTTAGCTCTAATAGGATATTCCTTAGTATTATCTCCTTTTCTGCTAACGTGCCATATCATCAACAAACCTTACGCACTTTATTCTTCTTCCTCTTACTGTCACTCCTCCCATGTTCTGAAAACAGTTCGTTACTAAATCCTCCAAGTAGATGTTGAACAGTGCCAGTGATAAAGGGAATCTTTGACATATGCATCTCCCTATTTCACTTCCTTCAGACATTTCTTCTTCTATCCTGATTTTGACTCGTTTCATATAAAGGCTACTGAGCAGCCTTGTCTCTTTCCAATCCACGCCAATTTTCTTTAAGATTCCCACCAGTTTATTCCAATCGACTTTGACAAACGCCTTTTCTAAGTCTACAAATACTATATACACTTCTTTATTCTAACATAATAGAGTAAAATTAATTGATGTTTAATACACATTGCACTTGTACTGTGAAATATAATATGTTTAAGATTTGAAGAATAGCAAATGAGATTAGAATGACTGGTTTTAACTCTTGCTGGATTGAATAGCGCCATGAAATCAATGAAATGTGTGACTTACCCCTGAGGTAATTATTACGACAACCTCTCTGAGGAACATTGGGACTAACTGTTTAATAAATCCTGTTTTTAATTTTATACATTTCTCCGCTGTTATCCTCTTTCACAGTGTGTTCCTCTTCCGAAAACTGAGAGCTGAAATTCAGCCTTGGCTTTTATTTACTTAGGCTGTTACATATAAGTTTTCAAAAGTTGTGATAAAATATAGGTTTTTTGTAATTCTTACGATGTGGTTGTTTGTATCAGGATGAAGCTGGTGCTGCTGCCATCATGTCCGTGGAGCTGGACGACTCACTGGGTGGAGCGCCGGTACAGCACCGTGAAGTACAGGAGCATGAGTCCCAGCTTTTCCTCTCACACTTTAAATCCGGTACGTCGATACAACTTCCACTCAAGGATAGTTCCAGACTACTTCACAGATGAACGACTAGCCTATTAGAACTTGCTTGACATTTTGGTTCTGATCCATATCCTTGAAATTTCTACATGAGCAATCATAATTGAGTGCCCCCTTAATGAGAACATTAACACAAACCTACACTACCTGAGCTATTACATGATATCTAAAACAGAAAATCGGTAATTTTGGACTTACTACGTGTTTTCCTTCTGCTCTTCATATGTATTATCTCTGCTGTGCACCATTAAGCTATAGTTGTGATCTTTTGACCATGTTAACGATTTTTGTTTTTGTCTTTGATTTAAATCTTTTACTCATGTCAACATTCGAGTGTGACCAGCCTCATGGGCTAGTGGTCAGTGCTTCTGACTACAGTTCATGAGGTCCCGGGTTCGATTCCAGGTTAGAACACAGGAATTTTTCTCTTAAAGAGGAATGTTCCTGTGTTCGTCCATGGTCTGGAAATTAAGTTAGGCTTAGGTTTAAAACCTCTCCTGACACTTCATAATCATCCTGTTTAGAATATCATCGGGGCAGTGTAACTCCGCCTTCCAGACGCCCCAACGTCAGAAGTGGATTACAAATAAGCCATTGCCAGGAAAGACCAGAAATGTCAAATGACATGGAAAAAAAGAAAAAAAAAACATTCAAGTGTTACACAAAACATTTTAATGGCAAAGCCGCAAAGTAATATATGATTTGGTATTTTTATACCTTCACAGAGACAATAATTACCTTGTTTGAGAGTTTTCTTCAGGATCTCAGTCATTTTTTTCTCTTCTCATCACTTATAATGATTTTATATTATTATGCTCAGTCACCAAAATGGTTTCTTAGCCTAAAAATTATGTTTCTTTTGCTTAATTGATTTTTTTAATAAAGATGTGTTAAACTCATACTGATCCTAGTCATAACTTCGTTCTTATGTTAGTCGTTTCCGAGTGATAGTGTCTATTCTTTTGAACAGATCTTCTCACTCTTGCTCAAGAGCAATTTTTATTCTCGTGTGATAAAAATCACTTTCCTTCCTCGTCAACACTAATTTTTCAATTGATATAATGGATAATAATTCGCTCATTTGACGCACTGAGAAAGCAGTGATTGGAAAGAAATGAGGAAGAATATTTGAGCAGTTCCGACAATTTCATATGTTCAATTTTATGCAGATTCTAAAAAAGAAGGCATTATTTTTGATAATGTAGAATAGACTGAAAAATGTGAGTTTTTAGGCTTGC
Organism: Periplaneta americana; assembly: GCF_040183065.1. Classification (NCBI taxonomy): domain Eukaryota; kingdom Metazoa; phylum Arthropoda; class Insecta; order Blattodea; family Blattidae; genus Periplaneta; species Periplaneta americana. The sequence goes on along the minus strand of NC_091127.1, from coordinate 159,569,542 downwards.
ACGGTGACTGAAATCAGAATTAGGTTTTTGGGTATTCCACCATATCTTGGAACTTGACATTTTCAATGTTTCGGAACAACATACAGGTTCCATCATCAGGGCAAATAGGTATGACCAGAATACCCAAAAGCCTAATTTTGAGACGGAAATAATATTTTTTTTTTGTTTACGCTGTTTCAGGTATTCGCTACTTACCTGGAGGAGTGGCTAGTGGGTTTCATCACGTTGATCCTGATGCTGTGGAGAAGAAATTGTTCCAAGTTAAAGGAAAGCGAAATGTCAGAGTGAGACAGGTAGTAACATTGCTGGTACTTTTACATATTTCAATTCTCCTAATCTGCATATCAATCGTCCAGTTCAAAAGTGTGACAACTCAAAAATTGTCATTTTTTATGTTATTTATACTACTAAAAGCCCCTTTCGGAGCTCTTTCCGATTCTGTATTGAGATAAGTCATATTTACAACCAAAAAGAAAAAAAAAACTAAATAAGCTGCTTTAGAAATAATTATAACTATGGACTTTACTGATTCACTATTAGTACATTTCGAAATGTATTAATAATGAACTGGAAGACTGTGATATACTCGTCCTGAATACTGACTCATTTCTAATTGTCGTGGTTATGAACCAGAACTCTGTTCCTTTCTAGGTGATTTATTTGAAACTTTCAACTGAAGATATCTCAAAACTTGTTTTTTTGAGTTGTCGCACTTTTGAACTAGACGATCAATATATTAACGTCGGTTATCTATACAACAGTAAACAATTTAAGTTTGTACATCTAATGATTTCCAAGGCCGGGTTTAGGTAGTTATAGTGTCGCCCCTAGGCTTTGTTAAAATTTGCCACCCTCCCCCCCCCCCAAACTCCCACAAACAGTTTATGAGCAGCTACTATAGAGGTCATGTTTAGTTTAAATTCGTTTTAAATGAAATGTTACAATTCAGAAAACAGTGAATTACTGAAATCAAAATATATACATGCTTCTTACTTGTGAATCATAAAGATTTAAAGAGTTAATCAGTAACTTTTTAAGTATAATTTTTTGTTCTGTTATTTTGTTTTTGTATTTATTTACACTGCAAGTGGGCAAGCACCTGGTGGCAGTGGTATACACAATATAAACAATACACAATAAAATTACAATACACAATACAATTATACAATACGAATACAATTATACAGTACACAATACAATTATATACACAATACAATAAGAATACACAATACAATTTAACACAATAATTACAATTAATAATAATACATAAAATAACCTAATTAATAAGTGAACCTAACTTTACAATACAACCTACATATGTATAGGCTCTAAGTTTCACATTGGGACTGATAATAGTCTTTCACTTTACTCTCCTCTCACTCACTGTAGTGGCACTATGACGCATTTCACTGACATTTTAGAACACATTTCACTGACACTCTATAACACATTTCACTGACACTATAGAATACATTGAATATATTGTATTGTATTGCATTGTATTGTATTTATTTACGCTCCATTGTATTTGTACCTCGCTTCACAGCTAGAATATAGAACAATATGTTCGAAATGTCCCATTTCTCCTCTAAGAATAACTGAAAGAATCTTCATGAAGTTTGTAAGCTATATTGCAGTTTTACAGAAAAATTTGTCGAAAAATTATAATACTGGGTGTTCAGTTCAAAATGTGTCATGGCTCGCTGTATGCCGTCATGTGGCTAGCCGATGAGCCTAGAGAATTCAATCTTCCTACACTTCCGCAGAGGTGTATAACCTTTGAGGCAGAGAAGTTGCCTAGCAAGTACGGCGTTCATTCTGAAGAGTACGTACCGATACGTGCGGTAATGCCGGTAGTGGCAGGAATGTGAACTGTTTGGAAACACGTACTGTCGGGATATGGGGAGAGGGTTAAGACGATTACTTACATATTTGTTGACATTAACTTCGACGGTCAACATGGACACGGAGCATTTGATTTGTGTTGTGGAATGTTACCATACGCAACTGATGATAACAAATACCCTGCGTACGACTTGCCAGCGCAAAACACAGTTCGAAAGAAGTTATGGTAGCACACAGACCTTACAGACCGCCATCTGTTGCTACGACGTTCAAGTTATACCGTACACGTTCTCAAGTTCAGATTGAAGAACGCCTTAAATAATAGGCAACTTCTCTGACATATAAGCTGAAACTCGCTTCAAATCGGTGACCCAACAACAGTGACGTCATGACACACTTTGAAATGAACACCCAGTATAATGAGTGGATTACAATGATTATAAAGTTACAGAATACTCTGGTACCGTTATTGTACTGGATAGAACAACTTCAGTGGAAAGATTTTGGAACATCGTCTTGGTGTGTCTTGGCTGAAAAATAATGTTATTCTTAAAAGAATTCATTATTTAGTACATTCACTGATATAACAAATTCTCATAAAATAAAATACACCTTTCTCATCAGAACATTTGAATGCATACCAGTATGTTATTGTACATACACATATTTTACATGATGATTGCAGGTGAATCTAGATGCCTCTTCTATGAACAAAGGTGACTGCTTTATTTTGGACGCTGGGAAGGAGATTTTCGTGTACATGGGTCAAAAAAGCAAGCGAGTTGAGAGACTTAAAGCTATTAGTGCTGCCAACCAAATTCGAGATCAGGACCATGCCGGAAGAGCTCAGATTCACATTATTGGTATGTATAATTATATGAAATCAATTTTAGAACAAAAGTCAATGTCTGCGTTTCACTGTTGTTTTATGGAGAATTTTTTCATAGGTTCCTGAGAAAATAAGTAACTTTGATGTCACCATTTCAATATTTACTTACCGAACAGTTTTTCCTTTAGAATACTTCTTTCCAGTCACATACCAGTACCCTCTGGCTGAAGTCTCCCATTAGAATGTTGTGAAACGTCTTTATGTAGTTTCTTATAGTAACTACGAAAATTCATTAACTGTCAACTGTTGTGTATTAAAAATAGTTATCTTGATAATCCATAATGAATCTTGCGTACACTACTTTTAACACTTGAATATAAGTAATTGATTAACTAGCAGACTTACTCGTGTTAATTATGTAAGTCTGTACGGCTTACAGCTGTTTCGGTGCTTCATCACACCATCCTCAGAGCCTACTAGATCTCGGCGTCATCTCGAACTTCTCTGCCAAACACAAAACCACACAAAACACAACACAAACACAAGAACACAAGAAATACATCACACTAACATACGAAAACAAAAGCACACACAAGATCGCATCCTCATTCAGAAAGCAGAAATACAACATAGCGTACAGAACAGAAAACACACTACAAAGATATGTCAACACACAAACAACACAAACAAATAAATACAACCACACAGGCGTATACAAACTCACATGTAATAGTTGCGACAGGTTCTACATAGGACAGACAGGCAGATCATTCCAAACACGCTACAAAGAACACATTAAAGCAATAACCAGAGGACACAATACATCTACATACACTGATCACATAACCAATGCTAAACATACATACAATAACATAAATACAGACATGGAAATCCTACACATACAACCCAAGAACCAAAAACTCAACACACTAGAACAATACGAAATATACAAACACACTAAAACACACCCTAATCAAATTCTCAACACACAGATCAATTTCAGTACACACACACTATTTGACTCCACTTTTCAACACTTGTCAACAATCAAACGCACCCACACAACAGGCAGAGAAGTTTGAGATGACGCCGAGATCTAGTTGGCTCTGAGGATGGTGATGAAGCACCGAAACTCAGCTGTAAGCCGCACAGACTTACATAATTAACACGATAAGTCCGCTAGTTAATCAATTACTTAAAAATAGTTACCACTTTTTACAGTTACAGACAACCTAATACGTTACTTAATCTTTATTCAATCTCGAAATAGTCTTGTTTAATTAAGACTTCTGCTCTGACAAGTAAGCATACCAGTTGCTTAAAATAAATTATTAAAATGTACCATTTGATGTAATTCATTTCAGACGAGTTCAGTAATCAAACTGAAGTATCAAGGTTCTTTGAGGAGCTTGGTTCGGGCTCACCTGGAGAAGTTGCAGATGAGATGGATGGAGGTGATGATGCTGAATTCGAGAAGAAACAGGAGGTAAAAAGAAAGCTGTGACCTAACATGCTGTAACAAATTACCGGTATTAAATAATATGACATTTGAAGACTTGTTACCTTCAATATGTACTTTGGTTTGCTTTCTCATTGTACGAAATATAAAACAAATTGTGATATTGCAAAAAAATATATATATTTAAATGTTCACTGAAATAACAAATTTTCAGCATTCCTAATATCGAAAAATTGGTCTGGGTATTTTGTCTGCCTGTGTACTGCAATATCTCCAAACACATGAGACGGATTTTATTCATGTTCTGTATAATATAGGTCGATGAAATAAAATAGGCTAAATAATGCTTCGTAAAAAATAATGGTTCTCTATTTGATAGCTAAAATAAAGTGGCGATCCACTTGCAGAATCGACAGATAATTCTTATCACGATTTATTCTATTACTAGTACTAACAAATGAGACAATGAAGTTAGTGTCGACGAAATATTATTTTCTAAGAGAAATTAATTTTATATTCAGAAGTATTAAATTTATACTTTTCACTTCGGAATTAATGTAAACCTTACTCCCTTCATGCAAAAACAAGTGCAGAGCGCCTTATTGTTAAAAATTATCAGTCTCTGCGTTAAACTCGTTTGTTATATGTGAGTGAACCATGAAAGCAAAGTCTAATATACTATATTTTAATATTTGTATCACTTTCAAATTCCAATTTTCGTAAATACATTAATATTAATGATGACAATAAATATACGTATAACTATTTATGTAAATTTGTGCAAAATTAATTACTTATATCAACTTAAACCGTACAATTTATAAATGAAACCAACTATCTTACATTGGGGGTCATAAAGAATGCCTTTTATATGCAATATAGAAAATAAAAATTAATCTTATTTGGGTATGGTACATATTAAAATGACTCCATTTTGAATAATACGTAGTTTAAGAATATAAACTATAAAATACTAGGTATTCACAACATGATAAAAGAAGTGAATTGTTGCAAAAGCATAAAATGTATAATGAGAAAGTACCACTATGTGCCATCTTTGTGACATTCATATTAATTGTAATTGTGGCTTTGATTTCTTAGTGATATATTACACTGAACTTCTCTACTACACCAACATCACGTAAGATATTTTTCATACGTTTTAATTGCTGTTGTCACTAAGTTTGGGCCTTTTTATATTTGCCTTCGATATTACCTGTGTTTTTCGTGTTCTAAATATAAGTGCATAATGCTTTTAATGCTTTTTCATATCAAAATAAAGAATTTAAAGAATTTCGCTCCATTATAATGTTCAATAAATAGTTAATTTTGTGAAACTTACAAATGAGGAGCTCATTTTCAAAACGTCTCTTGTCCACCTGATAACGAAAATGAGCTTCCTGTATCCATGCATTCTTCAAATACATACTAGGTTCAAAAAGTTCCCGGAATTTGCTAATATCATAGAAATAACGTACCTTAAACACTATTCTACAGCATTCCCTTCAAAATAGTTGCCTTCCGCAACAACACACTTTTGCCAACGCGTGTAGAGTTCCTGGAAGCAGGCCTGGAAGCCATTTTGTGAAACCCGTCTTAGTGCTCTCGTCGCGTTTGCGATAACCTCTTCAGCATTGAATCTCCGTCCTTTCAGATGACTTTTCAGACGGGGAAACAGAAAGGTGAGAGATCAGGAGAGTATGGTGGGTGATCCAAAGCAGTTATGTTGTGCCTGGCAAGAAAATTCTTTACAATAATTGCGCGATGAGCAGGTGCATTGTCATGCATAAGGAACTAGTTGTTTTCTACCCACTTTTCTGGATGTTTCCTTCTCACTGCGTCCCGGAGGCGACGGAGGATTTCTACGTACAATTCTTTCGTTACAGTACGACCTTCTGGAATGAATTCATAGTGGATGAGACCCTGAGAGTCTAAGAAAACTTCCAACATAACTTTGCCTTTGGAAGTGTTCCTAGGAAATTTTTGCTTCCGAGGAGATGTTTTCGATTTCCACTCTGATGACTGTCGTTTAGGGACTGGGTCGTACAATAGCACCAAGTTTCATCACCAGCAATAATTTTGTTTAAGAAATCACCATCTTCATCAGCCATACTGATCATGTCCCCAGCAAGAGTCATTCTTGTTTCTTTCTGTTCTGCCGACAACATTTTCGGAACTAACTTCTGAGACACGTAATGCATGTTGAGATGCTTGTGAAGAACATTGTGTACACTTCCGACTGATACTCCGACCTCTGCTGTTATCTCTTTTATGGTTTTACGTCGGTCGTCCCTCACAACATTACGCACATGCTGAGCGATTGCTTCATTTGTTGCAGTTGTTGGTCGGCCGCTGCGTAAGTCATCTTTGATGCTATCGCGGCCACCAGAAAAGCGTTTATGCCAAGCATACACTTGAGTTTTTTTCATTGCTGCTTCGCCATATGCTTCTTACAACAATCCTAATGTCTCTGCAGGAGTTTTGTGTAACAAAACACAGAACTTGATGTTTGTACGTTGCTCTGTGGACATAATTACAAAATGCGACGAACAAACAAAACACTATAATAAACAATTGCCTACAACTCAAAACCAACAATCGTCATTATCAACAAACTTTAAGGAAATTACATCATGAATGTTACCAACAAAACAAATGTATAATATCCCTTGTTATATGTTAATACGAAAAATGGTAGTAAATTTCCGGGAACTATTTGAACCCAGTAGTATAACTCTACATACAACTGTCATGATTTGGCTTCACAACGCCCTCTAAACCACAAAAATCTTTCGTTAAAAGTGACTATTGGAATCAAACTGACTTCTGTCCACAGCAGAATTTGCGACAAAATATTAGTTCCAGCTTTGGAATCAAAGAGTCTCGTGCTCCCATTTGATTCTCAATGTACCCAATCTCTTTGGTTTCATAATGTCTCTTGCCTAGCTGGTAAGAAATTTTACCCCTAGACCTAAAACCTTTTTTCGTTATTTTCCATCAAAGTTATGAGAATGGACAAAGGACGTTTTAAGAATAAGCTGCTCAACTGTTTCTCAGATCACTCATTCACAACAGAAAAATATTTATAATTGAAGGGTTCAGAGCCATAGTGAGCCAAGTGCCATTTATTACAAACGGAGAAAGCAAGGGTTAAAGCTAAGTGAATACCATAATTTAATGAAGATTGACATATCATTTAGTTTTGATGTGCATAGGGGAAACTCGGCTAATTCCGCAGTACGGGTAATTCCGCAGTAGTGCATATATGATTTTACTGCAGCTTTACAATAGCGTGAACGTAAGTTTTGAGAGGCTGTCGACAGGAGCCATGTCCTCTGCAGTGCTATAGAAAAAATCAAGTATATTGGTCGACACCTCTGTCGGCAATACAGTGAAACATCGAAAGTTGGCTGTTGTTCGTGTTTTGTTACACAGCTGTGAAGAAAGTGAGCATTGTTACATATAAATGGTTCCTTTTATGTTACTTTCATAATTATTTACTACTGCGGAATTAGCCAAGTCCTATTGCGGATTTATCCGCACTGTTGCGGATTTACCCGAGTTCTTTTTCAACTGTAATGTATATACAACTAAATATATTTGCATTTTAATATGTCTCTTTATCTCATTTGGTAATGAAAGGTTTCGTCCATGTCTACGTACCTTGATAATATTATTCAATAAACATTTTGATAAAAATATGATACATTTACTTCTTAATATTGCTCAATTAGCCGAGTCTCCCCTACTTTATATTACTTGCTATATGTTTCATTCAATTATGATACTCAATTTTAACCCTTGTTTTCTACGTTTTTAATATATGGTGCTTGGCTCACTATGGCTCTCAACCCTTCATAAAATTATCCATTTAATGAAGAGTTAGAAAAACCTTGTTGAAAGTTTTTACTACTCTTTTTAAAGTAAACAAATTTTATAAGCATTATTTTATACAAGTATATTTTCAGATATTTACAAATATGAGAGAAAATACAAATGTAAGTGTACTTTGAATTATTAGTTGTGCCTATATATGCAAAATATGGACTCCTTGTGTATATTCAATTTAATGTGACTGTATTTTATTACCATTTTCTCAATTGAACAAATGGTAAATTTAATATAATATTCCAGGCTACTGTAACGCTATATCGTGTGAGTGATGCAAGTGGTGAGATGACCATGGACAAAGTGGGAGAGAAACCTCTCCATCAAGATATGCTTAACTCTTCTGTAAGTAAATGTACTATTTTTAAAAGGGTTATTTTTATATTTGATCTTTGCAGTGGTTTTGTTTGAGATCATCTGGATGTATAGTTTAGTCTGCAGCATGTGAATTTATTTGAATGGTTTATTTCATAATTAGACTAGATACAATTTTTATTACCTTTTTTTATGTGTTGAATCAGATGCTGAATATCGTAAACCTTACTATCGCCCCCAACACAAGTACCTACTTCACACTCTCTCCAGTATCACCAATATCATCATTACTGTCAATATCTACACCATCACCACTGTTACCACCACGAACACTATTTTTATCACTATCTTCACTACAAACACAAATTCCACCATCAATATCACTACCAACACAATCTTCTATATCACTACCAACTTTCACCACCTCTTCATCATCAACATCACCACCTTCACTTCAGCATTACTACCTCCATTATCTTCCTCAACTCCATCATCACAATCATAAATTGTTTTTTTCTTTGCTTGTGATTTATTTTTATATAGAGGATATTAATTTATTAATTGTTAAAGTTTCTTCTGCTTCTTTACCAGGGATTAGACATTATTGCCTGTTCCAGCCTCAAAAGTTTGCAGTGACCATCTTGAATTTGGTCGCCCTATACTTTTCTTTCCTCTTGCTATTTATTGTAAAGTTTGTTTAGCAATATTATTATTAGATTTTCTGTCCAGATATTCTTTCCATTTATTTCTATATTCAGATATTTTGTCTTCTATTGCATATACAGGATGAACCGTAAATAATGTCATTAATTTCGGGGGGTTATTCTTTGATGAGATATTTCAAACAAAAAAGTTCAATAAAATTTTTCTCGTTTTTTCTTCCTTTTCGAGATATAAATTCTTTTATATAAAACATTTAGGAAAACGTATTATGTGTCTTTCACGTGTTAAATTTTATATTACCTTGTTAACATGTTTCAGCCTGCTATTGACCATCTTCAGAATTAACACGTGAAAGACACATAATACGTTTTCCGAAGTTATATAGTGTTAAAAGTTGTGTAATCAAAATGTATAATGAAACATTTCATAGTATGTTTTGGGAAAGTCATTGATTGAATTCCCAATATGCTCAAGTAAATTTAAGAGAGCAGTGTATTACTATGATAATAAATGATTGAAATAATTTTAGTTTTGTCTTTTAAATGTGCAGAAATGTTATTTGAGCAAATGTAACTTTTTGTTCTGAAAAGAAATTTGAAAATGTTACATTTGTTCAGAACAAATCTCTGCATATTTAAAGGATAAATCTAACATTCTTTCAGTCATTTATTATCATAATACACTGCTCTCTTAAATTGACTAAGCAAATCGGGAATTAAATCAATTGCTTTCACAAAACACGCTATTAAATGTTGTTATATAAAACCATTTTTTTCTCTCGAAAAGGTGGCAAAAACGAGCAAAATTATATTAAACTTTTTTGTTTGAAGTATCTCAAAGAATAACAACCTGAAATTAATGACATTACTTAAGGTTCACCCTGTATATTGACTTCATTTTTAACGTCTAGATTTATTTTTCTATCTTGTAATTTGTTACCTGCTATTGAGCGTAAAAACTTCATTTCTCCTATATTGGACATGTTGGTTCCGATAAATTAATGATGAACATCAATAATCTTTATTTGAAAACCTCTGTAACTTATCATGCATATTAATTTCTTCTGCCTAAATGCGCATATAGTCATTTTTTGTCAGATGCCAGGTATTTCTTAAGTATTTCATTTTATTTCATCAACCATCACCACCACCACTATTAATAATACCAATTAACCATCATAATATTTCTTACCCTTACCAACACCACAATCATTACCACCACTATCACCATTACCACTACCATATTCACAGTCACTACAACCACAATCATACAACCACTACCGGTACCTGTATACACCACTTTAATGACTGTCGCAGTCATTTTTATTGAAAATTCATACTGAATGCAATGACATGTGTAATAAAGTTCATAATAATTTATACATAGCTTCAAATTCAGTAAGATAGATATTATCGATTTCAAAGAAGCTTTCTCTCAAATCATAAATCGAACTTGTTGAAATATTTTGAAGGATTAGTCAAATTAGGTCTTAATTTGCCGTATTCAAACGATGTGGAAGTAATAGTGAAAGACAACGCTGTAAATATTTGCACGTGTATGTAAATTAAACGATTAATTTGTTAGAACTTTTAATCAAGAATTTTGCTCAATCAAATAGAGAATTATTAGAAAAGTTTACATTCAATGTTGGCAGTGTTTAAGATGGATTTTTTCCTTATTTTTTAGTTGTTGAATTCTTTCGTTGCATTATTTCCACATTTCGTTTGACATTGTTGAAGTCTTGCTCTTTTGAATGATGTGCGTGTTTGTTTGCTACATGAAAATTATGACTTTTCAAAGATTTGAATGTGTTGCTTGGAGTTACAGATTTTACTTTTTTTAAATAGTATGGCATTTATTTTTTATTCCTTTTATAATTTATTTGAGTGCCAAGTAGAGTCCATGTTTTCGATGTTATGAGCATGAAACTAATTCAGTTATTATTTTTTATCACTACAGGAACTTGGTGGACAGGTATGGACAAAAGCTATTACCTCATTCTAATATGAATAATCAGGGCTGCTAATAAGGAATGTAAGAGTTTTTACTAACAGCGGGCTATTGAGGTTTAATAAGCTGTCAGTATAATTCTTTGAGGTAAATTTTCGCATGGCTTGGGCTCTAGAACACAGCTTCCTATTGGATTAAATACATACTATGTAAATATGCATACATACTTTAAATGTAATAACTGAAGTGTTTTATCTACAACACTTGATATGTCGTATGGGTCAATGGTGTAGGTTAAGCAGTATAATGATATCTCTCGCAAAATTAAAACATGACACCATCTATTGTATAATATATATAATATATTAGGTGATTATTACGTCATTTGGTAAGTTCTTTTTGCCTTGTATTATAGTATCGGTGTCAGTAGAAAATTTTTAATAACCACAAAGTGAGCTGTAAAAACCACAAGTTTACCAGTAGATTATGTTGCGTACAATAATTCATTCACAGAGCGTGAAAGAAACTAATACGATCATAAATTTCTTCTCTCTTAACTGGAGAGAGTGGCCATCATAGTTCCTATAAAGAGAGAAACTGCAAATGATGTTTTGTTTAAATAAAGATCATTCTATTGTTTTGCTATCATATCATCAGATTTAATATCACAGTTAAATGAGAAACCGATTAAAAATAACCTGTTTGCAGTTCATCTCTCCAAATGAAGTTGCATTAAACAGTTGCAGTAATTCTTATCTCCTTAAGATTATAGCTTACTTATTAAAAAGAAAAAAACTTTAAATTCAAATGTAACATACTGTATAATTAAAATAAAACATTTCATTTATATCACCTTACGACATAAGTACATTGTTTAAATCAAGGTTTACCTTCGAGACAGGGTACTTAATAATATACAGCAAGTTAATGCAATAATTTCTCTTTATTTTTTATTGTCGTTAAGAGGCATTTAATATGATTGCATATTTCATTAGAATACAGATCTTCCAAAATTTCCAACACTTCGATCTTTTACCAGTAATCTGTTCAAGCTTTAAAATGGAAATAAACTCAGAAATGTCCACATTGTGTAGGCTACTGGTACGTGTGAGTGAGTGCATTTTTGCGTGCACATGCCTGCGTGTGTAAATTGATTAGGTTCGGAGCATAATATGAAGTCAAATTTAAGGTTAGAAATTATGAAATAAATCGCCGAGATATTCTCAGTTTGGAACAAATTAAATTTGAACTAATTAAAGATGATGAATACTAAAATATTATATTTTAAAAATATATTACAAAATGTTATTAATGTATTAGATAGCGTATTTTTTTAAATTTCTATTTCACTATAATTTATTAAAAAAATAAATATTTGTATAAAGAGATTCTTTCTATATTATTCCTTGATACAGTCCAACAATACGTGATCAGTTTTCTGGGTATAAATACTAGATTTTTTTCAGTAGACTTGTTGGGTCACCATAATTTTTCTAATATGCATAGAATTGCCCGTAAATTATGTTATATCAATGGTGAAAGTAACTGTATCATTATCTTAGAACTTCAGTAGCCTACAGTAGTTGGGTTGTTGTAGGGTACATAGTCATCTTGTGCATGTAACATAGTAGTTACTCTGTCAATGTCATTCTGTCTCAATGTACATATTTCTTCTCAAGCCTTGTTTAAACTTGCCTCATTCTAATACTTCTTGTTCTTTACAGCTTTCGAAGTTGTGGAAGCAATAGCAGATGTTAATCCATGCCATAGGTCGCAATTATATTCTATTTTATAATATCATTTACTGAACAGAAAGTCCAAAACTCAAACAGTATAGAATGTTATTTTCTATATTATGAATTATATTCTGCAGCAATTTAACAATAGGCTAAATATTCTGTTTCAATAAGATGTGGTAAATGTGATTAATTTTTTCTTAAGAGATCTGTGGTCCTATTGTTTAACATCTAAGACGGGAATAGTGTTTGTTTCCTGCCTGTCTTGTAAGATTTTTGGTAAAGAAAAGCGAATTTTAGGATTTGTTTTTCTGAGTTCTTCCCTTGTCCCTTTTATTCTCTTATAATCGTTGTTCTGTTATTACCAGTGGCGTAGCGTCAATGTAATCTAAAAAGCTCAGCTTCCCCAGTTAATAATAATTTCATAATAAACCTGCAGTTTATGAACAAAATTATTTATTAATTTTAATAGAATTTATATTTAATGCGTTAAATTTTGTCATGCGGCAGCTCAAGATGATTCGTGATGCAGCAGTACACAAGAAGCCTGCACACACCAGCTTCCAAGCAGACCGGTTTCTTACACTCATTCTTCTGTGTAACCCACCCCGCAGATTTTCCATCCCTTTCTAACTAAACTACCCTGGTCGCAAGGCTCGCAAGAAGCTGGCTTTGACATTGAAAATAAGTAGTTTCCGAGTTATCCCTTTTCGTCAGTTGTGTTCAGTTGAAGTGTGTTAGTATGCATTGTGGCTGATATAATAAATAATGAGTGAAATAACAGTTCCTGACACCAATTTACTTGAATTTTTTAGGGCAATTCTATTATCAAGACTGACTTACGAACAAAAGTGTGATCTAAAAAACAAATGACCGACTCCCTTGCTGTCAAAAAAGGACACAGCCAAAAGACAGATGCATACTTAAGTAATGATACTAATACTGCATCTATTGACCGTTAATATTGTAATTTATTTAAGTATGACAGGGAGTGAGCGAATGTTATACGTATACGAGTCTATTTGTTAGAGATATGTGTAAACCGTGAAATCATATTTTACTATGTACCATTTGAGGTCATACCTTATTGGTGTTACTTACGAGGTTCCAACCAATCTTCGACTGCTGACTTGACATTGACTACTATTTATTTTAAGACTATATTTTTGTAATACGTTTTCTCATATTGCATGAAAGACAATTTGAGTTAGCTTCCCCTGCTCAAAATTTCATGCTACGCCACTGATTATTACAATATCACTGATTTTCAGTGAACTGTTTAGTTTGCCTGGAACTTACCTTCAGTACAAGAAAGTTTAACGATCACATTTTTTCAGTGATGGTATGTCATTTTTCACTAACGGTATGTTTCCTGCCATAGAAACCAGTGACAGTACTCAATACCAGTGCATACCACCTAACTTCTCTCACTGGTGATGACTATGTTGAAAAGTAACCTATATAGCTGAAATCTTGCTCTATTTAGCTATATTGTTATGCTCTCTGTATCTGTTGTAATTTCAATGAAAATAAATAGGAGGCATTACTTTCGGAACGACCCTCGCACATACATTTGGTAGTGCATTCGGATTATTTGATGTTCGATTATCGAGGTTTGTCATTGCCCAAAACTTCCCGATGTATTGTCAGCTCGAAATTAAGTTGAGTTCCTTTCATCTAGCAAGAAGATTTACTGAGTGATTTGTATAACACTTAAGCTATTTATTTTTGTACATTAGAAATATTAAAAATTTTTTTTTTTAATCCAATGCCACCAGGTTGTCTTTTCGACATTTCTGGTCTTCTCTCCTGGCCGTGGCTTAGTTGTAACCCACTTCTGAGGTTGGGGCGCCTGGAAGGCGGAGTTACATTACCCCGATGATGTGATAGGATGATTACGAGAATGTGGTGCCAGGAGAGGTCTTAAATCTAAACTTAACCTAAATTCCGGACCATGGACGAACACAGGAATAATCCCCTTTAAGGAAAAATTCCTGTGCTCTAACCGGGAATCGAACCCAGGACCTCATGAACTATAGCCAGAAGCTCTGATCACTAGACCATGAGGCTGGTCACATTAGAAATATCAATATGAGTTTTGGATTTTCTACAATTCCTTCTGTGATGCTAATCTTCGCTGGAATTCTCTTACATTAAAAGTTATTCAGGGCTGGTATATTGTGAAATATGTATATAATTATGTGTTAAAGTGTGTACATTGTCTTCTGGTACTGTGGTAGCTTGTATTATATGCAGCTTGATGAAGCATATTTTATGTGCAGTATGATCATCTCTTTGCAAGGAATCTATATCAGTATTGTCTTTTACTGAAAGGTGCAACTATAATGTATGTTGAATGTTGTGTTGCTCTGCTGTCATATCAAGACTGCTGATAGCATAAACTGCTATTGTGTGCACGAATTATATTATGGATGATGGGTAAATCTATACAGCATTACTGCACAGTGCATTTTTCTGATATTCAGATTAAGTTTTATATTTCATTGATCAAATCTGCAGTGCTTGGGAAAAGTGACCTAAGTCAGTCTCCACAAACCTTTTTTCATAATTTATTGACAACTTAAGCCCGGTTCAGACGGTGCGTGTTTCTGTGATGGATTCCAAGGTGGCTGCGCAGATGGGTCGCCTGTGTGGTCACTCGCTGGAAGTAATGAGCTCTGGTGGCTCCGTGGATGGCTAGCTTGCTGGATTTCGAGGGTAGGTTCCTTGCTATTTTTCGTGATGGTTTGCAGGCTGGAAACCAAAGATGATCATATTAATATCACCACTGAAACCATGTCGTCATGTTCGTTGTTTTCCAACTAAACCTGTTTTTTCTATATTCTTTAGTTTCTAAGAAACAACAATTAAATATCGGACTTCAACTGTTTTGCACTTACGGCTTAATTACTTTATTACGACATTTACTACTGTTAATGTAGGACTTCAGTTGTTTTCCACTCACGGTTTAGTTTCTTTCTGACCATGAGTGTTGGCAACAGATGAAACAGCAGATGATTTTCCAATTTGAACTGTGTGAACAACTACCATCATCGTACGCAACACGGGAGCCAGCCAGTGACCACGCAGGCTACCCATCCGCGCAGCCACCTTGGAATCCATCACAGAAACACTCACCGTCTGAACCAGGCTTTACACTGGTTTATGTCGATCTGATTTTTTTCCATGTTGAATCTTTCGTACACTACTTTTAACACTTGAATATAAATAACTGATTAAATGGCGATCTTACTCGTGTTAATTGTGTAAGCATGTACGGCTTACAGCTGTTTCGGTGCTTCTTCACATCGTCCTCAGAGCCTACTAGATCTCGGCGTCATCTCGAACTTCGCTGCCTGTTGTCTGGGTGCGTTCGATTGTTGAAAAGTGTTGAAATGCGGTGTCAAATAGTGTAATATGCCGAACACATAACTAATGCTAACCACACATACAATAACATAAATACAGACATGAAAATCCTACACATACAACCCAAAAACCAAAAACTCAACACACTAGAACAATATGAAATATACAGACACACTAAAACACACCCTGATCAAATTCTCAACACACAGATCAATTTCAGAACACACACACTATTTGACACCACATTTCAACACTTTTCAACAATCGAACGCACCCACACAACAGGCAGCGAAGTTCGAGGTGACGCCGAGATCTAGTAAGCTCTGAGGATGGTGTGAAGAAGCACCGAAACAGCTGTAAGCCGCATATGCTTACACAATTAACACGAGTAAGATCGCCATTTTATCAATTATTTGATTTTTTTTCTGTATGAATTATTGTAATGTGAGAAAATATACTTACGTATTTTTTTCCAAGCGAGCAGATGTTCCGTAAGTTGTCAATAAATTATCAAAAAAGGTTTGTGGAAACTGACTTATGTCACTTTTTCCGAGCACTGCAGAAATATGAATTGAACCTTTATCAGGGTGGCCAGATTCTCTCGTCAGGAATTCAGGATAGGTGAAGCTACTGCGTACTTTAACTTGTCTACAGATTTGAATTACGTAATTCGGTTTGTAATACAACTGATTTTATTCGTTTTATGCATTTCAACTAATTATAAGAGCCTAAACTTTTAATTTTGTTACATTTTTGCTAGATTATGAAATTTCCTTTGAATTATTGATAAAGTCAGGAAAAAGAATGCCATATTACAGTCTGATTTATACAGAAAAAATGCAACACTGCTGAAATAACCCTGTAGATCATTTGTCTGAAAACATCTGAAACAATGCAAAACCATCTCTGATTACTCTCGCTTGTTCGTCATGTACAAACAGTAGTTCGTAAATCCTTATGTGAAATCATCTAGTGCTAGATTGAAACAGTCATTGAGTTAGATGCTCATTTAGTTTCAGACATTAACAATCCTAGCAAAACAACTTTTATTTTCATATTATAATCTCGTAATGAGACTGGTTCACTTTTACCCTTCCCCGAATTTTCCATCTTCTGTTAGTCGACCTGGTTGGCAAGTTGCTATAGCGCTGGCCTTCTTTGCCCACGGTTGCGGGTTCGATCCCGGGCCAGGTCAATGGCATTTAAGTGTGCTTAAATGCGACAGGCTCATGTCAGTAGATTTACTGGCATGTAAAAGAACTCCTGCGGGACAAAATTCCAGCACATCCAGCGATGCTGATATAACCTCTGCAGTTGCGAGCATCGTTAAATAAAACATAACTTTTCAACTTTTTCCATCTTCTGTTGATTATCAAACTTCGATGTATTTATCCTAAAACTAAAGAGAACAGCAAATTGAAATATAGACTATGTTTGGGTCGTCTCTCTTTCATATTCCTTTCAACTTCGGCAGCGTGTGTCCAATGCTCTACTCAGCATAGGCATACAAATGACTTTCTGGTAAATTTGATTATAAAATTGTATGTACTAAGGTTGGATAAAAAGTAATGGCAACAGTTCGATATTTCTGACATGGCTTTATTCACAGGGGTACAACATTTACGTACCTTCTATATAGTCGCCCCCCTTATTTATTACCTTTTGCCAAATGTTTGGAAAGCATCGAACACCATCAGCGCGTCCATCTTTGTTGATATTGACCACCCTATAGCATGGATAAGTTCATCTCTGGTATTGTACCGGGTCCCTCACAGTGGTTCTTTCACTTTGGTGAAAAGATCGTATTCGCATGGATCATATCGGGTGAGTACGGAGGATGTTCCAGAATCTCCCATTGCCAGCGACGCAAGAGGTCCTTGACAGCAGCAGCGATGTGACTCCTTGCATTATCATGAAGAATGATGGGGTTCTGTACCACCAAGTGTCGTCGTTTTCTCCTGAGGGCTGGACGAAGCTGGTGCTGCAGGAACCTGCAGTAGTAGTCCGCGTTTTCCGTCTGCCTTGGAGATACAGCATTGTGCAGTATTACCCCATCAGTGTCATACGCCACAATGAACATCACCTTCACAGCACTTTGTGTAGGGCGCACTTTCTCCGGACGAGAAGAACCTGGATGCTTCCATTCATTTGATTGACGTTTCAAGTTTGGTTGGTTAGTATGAGCGAGCCCAGGTTTCGTCCATAGCGATGATTCGTCCAAGAAAGTCATCATCTTTCCTTTGGTACCGGTCCAACAAGGCCTGTGAGGCTGCATAGCAGTGCCATTGTTAAACATCGGAAATTTCATGGGGTATCCAACGCCCTGTAATTTTGCGGTAACCCAGAATGTCTTGCAGAATGTGGAGCACAGTTTTGTGACACATTCCGACTTTCGCTGCTAACTCATGCGCAGTCCATCGGCGATCAGCATCCAACAGGGAAGCAAGGAGTTGAACTGTGTTGTCCTTCACGTGGGGTCGTCCTGTACGGAGGTTGTCCTGAACAGCATCCCTGCCTTCCCAGAACGCTTCAACCCATCATGCCACTGTGCGATATGGCAATGCTGCATCGGCACATGCTTCATGCAGTCCCTGAAAACATTCTTGTGCACTACGACCTGGTGTCACTTCAATTTTGATCCAGGAACGCTGCTCTAGTTGTGTAAACGTGGTCTTAGGGCGCTCGTACTATCCCTATGAAAGTCAACGTTCTACACACTGCAGTAGATTGACAGAGTACTGTCGCCGCTGGCTGCACTAACTCATGTAACAGTCCTTGTTCATGTCCACACAGCTGGCAGCTCTCGAACGCACAATCGTCACGTGACAGCAGTGTTGCCATAACTTTTTATCCAACCTATGTAATATACTTTTAACATAATCTTTTTGAAGAATCGAAATTTAATGCTTTAGTCACTTTTGTTAGATGAAAGGGAATTAATATTTTCGAAACAACACGTGGATATGCGATTTATTACTCTTACACGAATAAATCATTTAACTGTTACATTGTTCATTCTCCTGTGCTTTTTTTTGGTTTACATTCTGTGCTGTTGTTTTCCTCCAGTTCCCGCTACAGAGGTTCTATTATGTCAACTACTCGTTTGCTCTTTGTCTGTCACTGTGTTTCCACGAATTTAATTTTATATTAGTCCTTCTTATTAACTGTTTGAGGGACTTGCGTGGGAACAAGTGAAGGGAGCATATGTGACTGTTCCAGGACTGTTATATCTTGGACACAGCCTCATCGGGGATCTTCGTTTGGATTGGGAAGCATTGTACAAAGAACGAGAAAGTTGAAGCCATGAAACTAGCCCAGAAGTTCCTCATCACAAACAGCTATCCTGCTTGGACTAAGGTAGGCCTATATGATTTCATGAAATACCGCAGTTCACTCAATTTTCAATACTCTAATTCTACATTATACATCTTAATTACACAACTTTTAACACTATATCACACGGAAATATGTATTATATGTCTTTCTCGTGTTAAATTTTACCGTACCGGTACCTGGTTAACATGTTTCAGCCTGTTAACCAGGTAGGTAAAAGTTAACACGAGAAAGACATATAATACATATTCAGACTGTAATTCTGAATTATATTGAATGTAGGTTTAATATTAGTCTGTATTCATTATCTATCCAGTTAATGAAATAGCTGAAAAACGGATTGTGCTGATATTGTAGTACAATGAAATAAATGTTGATTCTTTGAACTCACTTTCAAAGCTCTCAAATTTAATACACAATATCCATTAACTCATATGTATATGGATATGGTTCTATTCTGTATATGGAACAATGGCCTTCTCTCTCTTATGCAATGTATTGGATAAGATTTCATTGCAACATAAATGTAGTTCCATACAAATGTACTGAGTTATTCAGCGTCTAAGTGTCACACTCCTTTTAACATTGTATTGTATTTATTAACATTCCACGGTATTCATACATGCTCACAGCTAGAATATGGAACAAGTCAAAAAACTTAATACCGGTATTATTATGAAATCTTAATTTATAGTCACAGTCTAGATGAAATATATACAGACGAGATTTACAATACAGTCTACTAGTACAACACAAAGTTTTGGTATCAATTTCATGAAGTTTTATTGAATCTCATGAATTCACCTACAGAATAGAAGGCGTGAGAAATTAGGTACTTCTTTAATTTGGCCCTAAATAATCTTATGTTTTGAGTTTCATTTTTTATATCGATATGGAGGCTATTAAAAATTTGTACTGCCATATAACGCACTCCTTTTTGATAGCACGATAGACTTGCCAATGGAGTATGAAAGTCATTTTTTTTACGTGTGTTTATGCTATGAACTGTTGAATTAGTTACAAAGTTTTCACGATTACATACGAGGAAGATTATTAATGAAAAGATATACTGACAAGCCATGGGCATTATTTGTAGTTTTTTTTAAATAGTCCTACACGACTCCCTAGATTTGGCACCTACTATTATTCTAATTACTCTTTTTTTGTAATAGAAATATATTGTTACTATCTGTGGAATTTCCCCAGAATATTATTCCAAAACTCATTACCGAGTGGAAGTATGCAAACCAGATTTTTATAATTAACCCTTTTATTATGTTAAAAAGAAAAACGACTGTATGTGGAATATGCTAAAAGTTAACATAAGTATGTATTTAGGTCATACGAAACATGACCGTACAGTTTAAAAGAGATATGTTAACAGTAATAATTTTAATGTGTTTGGTAGTACAAATACATGGTGAGATGAGGGGAACATTAGGGTATGTAAAAATCCACGAAATAATTCAGGTTATCCTTTTATAAGATAATAACTAAGTATACAGGCCATAAGCAATGTCATTAATTCCAAGGGGTTATTCTTTGAGATATTTCAAACAAAAAAGTTAATATAATTTTTCTCGTTTTTTGCTTTCTTTTCGAGAAAAAAAAATGAAACATTTCATAGCGTGTTTTGGGAAAGCCACTGAATTAATTCCCAACATGCTCAGTCAGTTTAAGAGAGCAGTGTATTATGATAATAAATGACTCAAAGAATTTTGTTTTGTCCTTTAAATGTGCAGAAATTTTATCTGAAGAAATGTACTGGTAACTGGTGATACTGTAGTCTTAGTCATATCTTGGTCGCCCTATAGCAATATTTACAAGTTTATTATACTTCAACATTTATTTCTTCATAAAACAAACCCTTTTTAAAACCATGTTTCTCATTGAACCTTTGCATTTACAAATAGAAGCGAGACAATTCTACAGTCTTGAAAGTGTGATGCTTGTTTCTGTCAATTCTTTATTCATTCCTAATGTTTACTATGTATCGACAATTGATTAAATATTATAAAAACTTTCTATACTTTCTTTCAATTAAAAATTAATTCTCACGTTTCTTTGTACAGTATAATGTTTTCGTAATAGTAAACACATTAACTTTATGTAGTATATTACAGATGGTATTAAACATTTACTAATCTGATATAAAATAATTTAGGTTCAAAGAATAGTGGAAGGTGGAGAGCCTTCTACGTTCAAACAGTACTTCAGTGGCTGGAGGGAGGCAGAAGATCAAATTGGACTGGGACGAGTCTTCACTTTGGAGCAAATTGCAGGTTAGATAGGCCTACTGGTATTGATGACAAAGATGACTTAAAATTCAGGTTTTGTTTCTAAACACTAAAAGTAGTGCAATGTGCAACATTTATCGTGTAGGGACGAGACAGCCCGATTCGGTCACCATTGCAAAACTTTGTCAATGACTAATGAATTAATGATATTATTAAACTAATTAAATTAAAATTTAAATATCTTCACTGTTTAAATATTGAAATTATGTGGTATCGTAAAACGGGGTGACTTGATACACTGGGGGACTTGATACGTTTTGTAGGTGATGTTTTGATGTTTTGGAATGAAACATCAACCTACAAAACGTATCATGTCCCCCCAGTATATCAAGTCACCCCATTTTATATGCTGGGGGACTTAATACGTTGATGTTTCGAAACATCAACCTACAAAACGTATCAAGTCCCCCCCCCCCACAGTGTATCAAGTCACCCCGTTTTACGTAGAAATTTGGAAATGGTGTAAATCCTGTCAGAACTAGTCACTTAGGTAAAATACCACATAATTTCATTATTTAATACAGAGAAGTTATTTAAGTTGTTAATTTAACAAGTTTAATAATAATAATAATAATAATAATAATAATAATAATAATAATAATCCAGTATGCTCTCAAAAAAGCTGAAAAGTTAGAATCTATAAAACAGTTATATTAACAGTTGTTCTGTATGGTTGTGAAAATTGGACTCTCACTTTGACAGAAGAACAGAGGTTAAGGGTGTTTGAGAATAAGGTGTTCAGGAAAATATTCGGGACTGAGAGAGATGAAGTTACAGGAGGATGGAGAAAGTTACACAACACAGAACTGCACGCATTGGACATAATTAGGAACATTAAATCCAGACATTTGAGATGGGCAGGCATGTAGCACGTATGGGCAAATCCAGAAATGCATATAGAGTGTTAGTTGGGAGGCCGGAGGGAAAAAAACCTTTGGGTAGACCAAGACGTAGATGGGAGGATAATATTAAAATGGATTTGAAGGAGGTGGGACATGATTGTAGAGACTGGATTAATCTTGCTCAGGATAGGGACCAATGGCGGGCGTATGTGAGGGTGGCAATGGAACTCCGGGTTCCTTAAAAGCCATAAGTAAGTAAGTAAGTAATAATAATAATAATAATAATAATAATAATGTAATGAGTAAATTTATTATATTTTTTTCTGATATATAAAATAGCTAGATCAATAATTAAATGATATTAGGATGTAACACGTACGGTACAATATACAAAATAATGAGTTGTAACAATTCTTTCGCTTGCTATTGTAACTTGTTATTTATCTTCCAACTTTTCTATCATTCATTTTACTTTAAGTAAGTTGTTGCAAATGTAAACAGCAATATTTCTGAAAATACAGATATAAACAGTCTTGATATTGTGTTCCAAAATATGAAACATAAAATACTGTATATAATCGACTAGTAATATTTCAGACATATTATTCTTATTTACAGCTAGTATGCCGGAGCCAGATTTTGACCCAAGCAGTCTGCATGCTGGAAAACTTCGTTCCTTGGCCAAAAGTGGTGGAAAAGCTTTTGGGTTCATGCCTGATGATGGTTCAGGAAAAAGTGAAATCTTTCGTGTTGAGAATTTTGAGCTTGTGCCGGTAGATCCAACTACTCACGGCTTTTTCTTTGGTGGTGATTCCTATGTTATCAAATATACCTACGAAAAGAATGGCCGTGAAAACTATATCATCTACTTTTGGCAGGTATGTGCAAGTAAATGTTATTGGATTTATATAATATATATATAATTTATTTCCAAGAAATAGTCTGCCCAGGCATCCTGGGTTGCCAAAAACACAGAATAACACACATATAAGAATAGTAACGATTACAGTAAAATAGATGAGTCAAAGTGAAATTTGAACTATGAGCTTAAATTTAAGAAATAATAAATTTCTACATATATTTGTAACAATCATACACTAACGAATAGAAAAGGGGAGGGATTATGATATTCCGTATAAATGATTTTTCAGAATTGCCACAGACTCTTTAATGGTTGAAGTAATTATTTTTGGAATGATGTCACGGATTCCAAATATTTTGATAGTGTTTACAGTTGATCGTGGGATGGTGCCCCTCACTCCGATCATTAAACCATGTACTTCCCAGGTGCCTTCCATCTGATATTTTTCTCGAAAATACGGAATAGTAGGCTCACAAATTTGTTGTTTCTCTTTGTTGACCTCGGATGGTTGGGTCTGGCTCATCTCAAATCTAACAGTTGGGTCCAGTATAAAGCCTTTACTATTAGTCTTGTCTAGAGCCACGATGTGCGCTCTTCTAATTCCGCCGCCTTCAGACGCAACGCAGTGCACCTCTTCATGGACCTCGAAGGATCTTTTTCTAAGGGCTTGTGCTATTAGTTTTCGGATGTTATGATGGCGTGAATTTCTCAGGCTTTCTCCATGCTGACAGGATCCTAGGACGTGTGCTATACTATTTAATTAATTTACATCCTCATAAACTTTACTGTCAGTTTCTTCTTCTTTTTACAAAAACTTTGAATTATGGTTGATATTTTAATGTATATAATGTACTGTATCTACATAGGGTCGGGACAGCACGCAAGATGAGAGAGCTGCGTCTGCAATCCACGCTGTTCGACTGGATAATGAACTTGGTGGAAAGGCTGTACAAGTACGAGTCACTCAGGGCCATGAACCTAGGCACTTCTTGCGAATCTTCAAAGGTAAGAAAATAAGAAACATACACAATTACTTATTTATAAATTTAGAGTTTTATAATATTTACACCTTTCTTTTCCATTCTTCGTTTATTGCAATTCTGTGGTGTTTTGGTAAAGGGGTATAAGTCATTTTTTGTCCAAATGGAATTTTGTTCCCCCGGGGAATACACATGTTAAATTCTACAAGTGGGTGTGCAAAAAACAAAAGAATACTCATATTGATGTGTTTTATCTATGTAGAAAATTATTTGCAATAAGGGTTCGATGTTTAATTTTCATTTAACTGAAAACTCATTTTTATGACTTATCTCCCTTTTACCAAATACCACAGAATTCTTCTCTTACTTCATGTAGGCTGTAATGTTTAATGAAGAGGCTTGTGTCATTTGCGACTGTCTTATTTGTACTCCATTCATTCATTCATTCATTCATTCATTCAGTCAGTGTTCTGCCTTGCTCTTTGTCTCATACGATCCATGTATCTTAATGTCGTGTATCGTCTCATATCTTCTTCTGCCCCGAACTCTTCTCCTGTTCACCATTCCTTCCAGTGCATCCTTCATTAGGCAGTTTCTCCTCAGTCAGTGACCCAGCCAATTCCTTTTCCTATTCCTGATCAATTTCAACATCATTCTTTCTTCACCCACTCTTTCCAGTATAGCTTCATTTCTTATTCTGTCTGTTTATTTGGACTATGTATGATGAATTTATTTAGATGGTGTATAGAATGATTTCATTCCCTACCAAGATTAAAGAATTGAAATTTACGTCATATAGTTATATTGTGGATAGATTTCTCTGCCCCAGTATTTGAATTCTTTACACTGAGAGAATAAGGTTTATATTGATCATATGTGAAGATGTCCGTAATTGGGGTGTTGATCAAAAAACTATTCAACAAATGTTATTATGACAGCCATTAAGACATTATGCAAATTCATATTTTATTCTCCATCGAATTAAGTCTGTTTTATTATTGTATTGTATTGTATTTTATTTATTAACATTCCATGGTATCCATACATTGCTTCACAGCTAGAATATTGAACAAGTCAAAAAACTTAATACTGTCATAAAGTCTTAATTTATAGTCACAATCTAGATGAAATATATACAGACGAGATTTACAATACTATAGTCTACTAATACAACACATAGTTTTAGTATCAATTTCACGAAGCATTATTGAATGTCATGAATTCACCTACAGAATAGAAGGCGTGAGAAATTAGGTACTTCTTTAATTTGGCCCTAAATAATCTTATGTTTTGAGTTTCATTTTTTATATTGATAGGGAGGCTATTAAACATTTTTACTGCCATATAACGCACTCCTTTTTGATAGCAAGATAGACTTGTCGATGGAGTATGAAAGTAATTTTTTTACGTGTA
Organism: Periplaneta americana; assembly: GCF_040183065.1. Classification (NCBI taxonomy): domain Eukaryota; kingdom Metazoa; phylum Arthropoda; class Insecta; order Blattodea; family Blattidae; genus Periplaneta; species Periplaneta americana. The sequence goes on along the minus strand of NC_091127.1, from coordinate 159,543,761 downwards.
TTTATGTTATGAACTGTTGAATTAGTTACAAAGTTTTCACGATTACATACATGGAAGATTATTAATGAAAAGATATACTGACAAGCCACGGGCATTATTTGTAGTTTTTTTTTTTAATATTCCTACACGATTCCCTAGATTTGGCACCTACTATTATTCTAATTACTCTTTTTTGTAATAGGAATATACTGTTACTATCTGTGGAATTTCCCCAGAATATTATTCCAAAACTCATTACCGAGTGGAAGTATGCAAAGTATATTGTTTTTAAGGTATTGATATTTACTATCTTTTGCATATATCTACTGTAATAGCAAAACATACTGAATTTAGTTTGGGGGTAATTTCTTTAATATGATTTTTCCAATTTAATACATTATCGATTTTTAAGCCAAGAAATTTGGTTGTTGTTGTTTCTAATAGGGATTATTGTTAATTATTGCGGTAGAAATTTGCGAGGTTGAATTTGGACATGATTTAAATTGAATTATGTTAGTTTTGTTACAATTTAATACTAATTTATTGACCGAGAATCAGTCATATTTTGAAGAGAATTTCCTCTGTTGAAGATTGGAATGTGTTGGAGTTATTGGCTGTAATTACTATACTCGTGCCATCTGCAACTAATATGGGATGTCCTACATCTTTTATTAGGGAGGCAAGATCATTTATGAACACTAGAAAAAGTAGGGGACCTAATATTGATCCTTGAGGAATTCCATTATTAGTAGTTCCCCATGTCGAAGCAGATTTCATAGTTGTGCAGTATAATATAATGTATTACCAGTATTTATTTACGATATTCCATGCAGTACACGAATTATTTATTTACATTTTAGGAAAGATGATTGTCTTTCTGGGTGGTAAAGCTAGTGGTTTCCGTAACCTCCGTGACCATGACACATACGACGTGGACGGGACTAGATTCTTCCAGGTAAGTATTAAGTATTATTGATGCTATACATTGTTTTTTCAGTTTAAGGTGTACCGGTAATCTTTCAAAAGTAATGGTTTATACACTTGAGACTTTATAGTGATGTGGATGTATTTGAGGCTGGCTAGTAGTACGGGTATATTGATTCTAGTCGATTGTTCCTAGTAATGTCAATATCGCCTATGCGCATTTGCCTATTGATCCGGAGCTGTGTTCAGTAGTGAGTTCGATTCCTGCTTGGGCTCATTACCTGGCTGGGATTTTCCAACATTTTCTCCAATTGTAAGGCGAATGTCAGGTAATCCATGGCGAATCCTCGGCCTCATCTCGCCAAATACCATCGCACTATCACCAATTCCATCGATTAAATACTGCAGTAATGGTTGATTTCACCTTACAAAATCCATTTTGGGAAGAGTGAATTGTATTACAATTTTTTTAATTAATCTAACCTTCTTAGCATAGCCTTTTCTATAATTGTATAATGAGTGTAGAAGTGACACTAGTCTATAATTTTCGATAATTTTCCTTTCTCTTTTTCTTTTTATACATTGGCATAATTGCAGTTTTCAGTATATCCGAAACTCCCCTGATTCAAAGGTTGAATTGATGAAGTGGCATACTGGTTCACAAATAGCATCGCTACAATATCTAAAATAATGTCCGTTCTTCCGTCATAACCTGCTGACGATTTCCTTTTCAGTATTTTTAAAACACTTTTATTTTCTGATATTTTTATTGGAGCTAAAAAAATTTATTCTTTTCATATTTTATTAATTATATCCATATCTCTATAATTTGCAGTATTTCGTACTAGTTGTTCATCCATAGACCTGCCACTAAAATAAATTGAAGGCAGAAGAATTACTTTCATCATGCATAGCATACTGTAGCATCGAAATATGTCTAAAATAAACATTGAGTATATGACACAATAATAAGAGCGCTGTAACATATGGTAAAATTAGAGAAATCATGAGTATGTCTCATACTATTGCCAGCGACATCAAAACTAAATATCTTCCATAATTTGAACACATACAAAAATTGGACTACCAAAACAAGTTAGAGAGGGAAACAAGGGAGATCTGAAGAGAAAGGATCAATAAAGGAATGTGTGAAATGGTCTACAGACAGTTGGAGAGAAAATAAAAAAATGTAGTACTACAGTAATTATAAAACTGATGTGTATGCTTTATTGTTTTACATCTATCTATCTTCGTAGTGTATCCAGCTATTCGATGACAACACGTGTTCCACTATGTTTCACTATGAATTTCCTCTTCTTACAAATGATGGGTAAAAAGCACGATGCTGGTTGTATATTTCAGCAGCCACATTCCAAAGATGAGGTTATTCAGTATATATTGGAGAGAATTGTCCAAGGTTACAGGGATTGCAGATTTTGGATTAGTTCTTGGCTAACTCGTGTTTTTTTCGACTCTAATGGTATTAGAGCATTCGAGGCCTAGGAGATCATTTCCTCTATCCTTTTCCTATATATCTATGAATACTTAATAAACCCTCGTAGATACTCACCTAGTGATGGTGAGGTAGCTTCAATCCTTTACATTGAGTTAATAAATAATCAAGAGGTACCTACATAAGCTGTAAAAACATCTACTACAGCCCCACTCTTTTTCACTAACAATGATGGATGATCTCAATGTAAAATGTTCCGGAGATAAAATAGTCCCTTTATTGTTTTACAAGATACGGTAATATTTGTGTCAGACTAAGCAATATCATTACGTGTTCAATCTGAAAATGAATAAACATCCCTTGAAAAAATCAAATCCTAGCATGGCATATGTGTAATTACATATTTTTTTACCGGCTAATGAATGGGTATGAAATTTACTGATTATTTTAAGAATGCGCAATATGTAACTATACATTTTTAATTCCATAAATAATAGTAATGTGCTTCAAATTTTAGAAAATTTAAATTATTATTATTATTATTATTATGTTACATATTTACTCATGAATTTCTTATACATACTCGTAAAAGGTAAAAAAAGGTAAAGGTATCCCCGTAACATGCCATGAAGGCACTTGGGGGCATGGAGGTAGAGCCCCATGCTTTCCATGACCTCTGCACTAGAATGAGGTCGTAAAATTATTAATTGATCAGTTGTTCTTATGTACTGTATGTACTTTTATAATAAGCCTATAAACATTTTAATATTTTGTATTTACTGGTTTATGTTATTTAACCATAGGTACGGGGTACATGTGCAGATGATGTGCGGGCAGTACAAGTACCAGAAGTATCTGCATCCCTCAATTCTGATGACGTTTTCATTCTTGAAACACCAAGCAAAACTTACCTTTGGATAGGAAAGGTAATGTATTCATTCAAATATCTTATGTGCTAAGTGCTAAAAAAAATGTCATATTAGTACTTTGTCATATTACCAATACCATACATCCTTTCATTTCCATTCGGGAAATAGTGTGTTAGCGCTACTCATGGCAACGCAGTTTCACTTAATTGGCTGATGATTTCTCAATAGATTCTATAAGAATATTGAATGGAGCAACTGTAGCGCATGTTTACTTCGCATATTTCGACTTTATTTGCCATTTTCATTCCACCATATGGTTATCTCATTGTCTCTGAATGATTTCTATGTTTTTGGAAGACCATTAAATAAAACATCTCTAGTTTTTGAAGTACGCATTCATGGAACTAATAAATTGATGATAATTTGTCTGTTTTATGTTGTTCCAGGGTGCTAATGACGAGGAGCGAGAAATGGCACAAAATGCAACCAGTCTTGTGACTCCAGACCGCGAACCTGTTGTCGTGAATGAGGGAGAAGAGCCTGCGGAGTTCTGGAGTGGCCTAGGTGGAGAAGCAGAGTACAACAAGGGTTATGATGGCCAGGGAACTCCATTATTGGTACCCCGACTTTTCCATTGCCATGTATCACCAACTGGCAAGCTTAGGGTTGAGGAAATAACACATTTCAAACAAGAGGTGAGATGTTAATTATATTTACTTATTTATTTATTTATTTATTCATTTATTCATTCATTCATTTATTTGCTGTTATTTCCTCAGAAGTTTCCTTCATTCATTCATTCATTTATTCATTCATTCTTTTATTCATTCATTCATTCATTCATTCATTCATTCACTGTTGTTTTATAGTCATTGTGATTTGTGATTACAGCATAAGTGCATAATTCCTTCGTCAATCGTTGCTAGCAACTTTAACACTCCCAGACACAAAAAATGTCCGATCTCCTGTAGCTTATCTTTCCTGTCTTCATGTATTCCAAAAACTTAATATTACAAATGTGAGTGTATTGAAATGATCAAAATAGCATTTCATCAAGGTAAGTACTTGGCAGATGAATATTCTTTTTTTGTTGCATCTCTGCTCTCGATGTACAGATGCCTCAAACTAGCAAGCTGTCTCGTTCGCGCAGGCGCATACAGCACTTATCCCCTACCACTGTCCGCTTACTGCTGTGCACTGTGGACTAGAACGGTACAGCTCAGTTCTAATAACAGTTGAGAAGGCTGCATAGGGAGGGTACATCTTGAATACATTGTCAAGAGGTCAACTTTTCAGATAATATGACTATACCTGGGTATCGGAGCCTAGGTGGGCCCCCTCCGTTAGCTCTACTACTTCCCCTCTCCAGGCAGCTTCCTAGTTTGAGGCATCTGTATAACACGTGATTTTTTTTCGAGTACACAGTCCATAATTTACTGATACGATTGATTCATTAAATTCTGTATTGAGATACAGTATCAGTCATGCACTGAAAATGCATATACTCCTTATATTCCATGTTGAATCTTTCGTACACTACTTTTAACACTTGAATATAAATAATTGATTAAATGGCGATCTTACTCGTGTTAATTATGTAAGCATGTGTGGCTTACAGCTGTTTCGATGCAGCACACAACAGGCAGCGAAGTTGAGATGGCGCCAAGACACAGAAGGCTCTAAGGATGGTGTCAAGCAGCACCGAAACAGCTGTAAGCCGCACATGCTTACATAATTAACACGAATAAGATCGCCATTTAATCAATTATTTATCCTTATATTGTTATTTCTAGTACTACCCCTCAGCGTTGTTCTCCTTTCTTACCTCAGGAATTTAACTTCTACTGTCTGCATTTTTTGTAATATTTGTTATTCTCTTTCCTCTCTCTCTCTCTCTGCCCTTCTCTTTCCAAGAAGATGAGAGTATTTTAAACTACAGATACAGATTCTTCATTATAGTTGTACATTATATTGACAGATAGTTAAAGTAATTTTTGTTGTGCAGGATCTTGATGAAGATGATATTATGGTCCTAGACTCTGGAGATGAAATTTATGTTTGGGTTGGAAACAAGGCTTCACAAGAAGAAAGACAGCTGGGAATGAAAATGGCTGAGGTAAAGATTTCACATAATAAAATAGCTATGCATATTTTCCTTTCGTTTGCTATCTTTATTATTTTTGCACTCTTGCAGGTTATTACAAGAAGAACAGTGTATGTTTTATACAAAAAAATATAGCGTATTCCATTAAACTTACAGTTATATCTTTTAATAGCATTTAATAATATTTTATATTTAGATAAAAGTTGATGTAAAAGAAAACACATGAAATATATTAGTATGATTTGAGATTTTTAACAGTGTTAGTCATGTTTTGGGATATCAAATTTTGAAGTTTTGCGATATAGCCTACTGTACATACTGGTACTGTACTCAGAATATTGAAATATATTCTTAATATTAACTTGTAACATTTTAAATTATAATACTTGTTTTATATGAAAATTATCAGTACCCGGTAACTCAGAACAAATTTGAAACTACATTCGAAATTATTGTTATTAAAAACAGCAGGAGAATATTAGATAGGAGCAGAAAAAAATAGTATACTTGAACATTTGACAGAGGTGTTACAAAAAATATTTGCAGTTCAGAAATTGCCTTGCTTAACCCTTAAATTGACAATGTATCCTACAGGATACAACAAGTTAATAGGCTATCTATATATATAATTTGAACTGGTAATGGAAATTACGGGAAAATGGCTGAACGGATTATAATAAATGGCCCCTCATTTTGAAGCTTGGAACCCATAGTTTTTCGGAAAAGTAGTAGTTTTCATTGAAATGTCAATTTTCCTACATAATTTTCCTATTTTCCAAAATCCACCTGTTGTCAGTTTTGAGAACTAATTTTATCGAATCACGGCCGACTTGATTGAATTTCAGAACAAAACACAAACTACAATAAACAATAGGCTATTACAAGAAGGCCATGACCTGCAGGATTGCCGACATATTTAGAACTCAATTCAATTTGTTATTAAAAACTGATTCTGCAGTGTATAACAATTTTCTGAGTACAGCTGTGTATTGGATATTCAAATCTACGAAACTTGAGGTGGTTTGATGACATTATTATCATTATAAATTAAATATTATTATAGTTAATATCATGATGCATCTATTTTTCATTAATTGTACATAATATTGATGCTATATTGATGACATGAAAGTGAAACGTTTTGAGGTTATGTAAGTAAATGTAGAGAATATCTTAATTTAGATCTTCATTTCTATAATTTACTGAGTGGCTGCTATATATAACTACAAAACTTAAGTAAGATAATAATATTGTTATTAAAAATCAAATATTTTTATACTTATTAACCCAGTGGGGTTGGGTCTTTTTCATATACCTAATGGCAGTGTAATGTAGATATTGATAAGTGTCATTGTCTTCAGTATTGGCTCGACAGAGCGCAAAAATTACAGTTTCTAAGGAAAGATCAAAAGGTATTACTTACTGATAAAATAAGAGGCCTAGAAAATTTTGTAGTCTCCAGATCATTTCAGCAAGATCTCTTAGCGGGATAAAATGATTTTACGCTCTACATTTCAAGTTCTACATGCAGCAGCTATACGAAAATGCTATTGTTCGAAAGCTTAGCAAACCTGACATTTTTTTAACTTTCGCCTACAATCCACAATGACCTGAAATAGCTACTGCTATCGTCCTGACATTGATACTTGCGTTTTCGCGTTGAAACTCAAAAACTGAAGTTGGATAGGTTCAAGAAAAAGTATTTGGCCTAAAAAAATCCATTCAGAGGGAGTATGTTTCATTATTATGGAAGCAAATAACTATTAAAAAGACAAGTATTGTTCATTGAAAATAAATCTGAAACATTTTTATTTGAACGTCTAAAGAACTTAATTTGCAGCATTTGCTGCACAAGCCACTAGTATGCTATAATTTTAATAGAAAAATAGGAAAAAAAAATTGGTAGGAAAATTAAAATTTCATAATACTATAATATTGTACAATATATAAAAATATGGGCATTGCGATAGTTGTTTTCTTTACAGTCCGACACGGTTTAATAAACTAGTGTGAGAAATGAAGCTTTGCGAAGTTAAGGGTTAACTGTAAGAAATTGAGAGATCTTTTAGACATAACTCAGGTTAAGTTCACAGTGCAATGTGCTGTATTCGTACAAGAGTGCTGCCATTCAGCAACAAAATAATTCACTGATTGTAAGTGGTAAGCACAATTATTAGCCTCAGGCTGTAGTGCAAACCTTCAAGTCCCTCCTCCATTAAAAAAAAAAAGTTTGTGGTTATGGTCGTATATGTCTTGCAAATAAATATTAATTTTACGTACGATATCTCCTAACCTCGCGTCTTTGTATTTATTAGTGGATACTCTAATTTTTCTTGATTTCGATTTGTTTTCTAATATTTTGACAGTCTTACTAATAAACCGTGTATAGTTTTTATACGAGACTTATGCGGAGTTGAGACAGAAAACGTTACTAATAAACCGTGAATAAGCTATGGACGTATAAACAGGCTGTAACTATACAATGGGAATTGCTTTGCAGTAGTTATATGCGCGAAACCCCTTGTTTAAGCGTTTTATATAGAGAAAAAATGGCCGCCCCTCTAACAGCTGTTCGTATCGACTGTCATTTTATGATGATGTTTACCTTGTAACCACAGAAGAACAAACCAAAGATCATAGACTTATTAGAATAATATTGCTGTAGCTTGTACTCTTTGACCAAAATGTAGTGTGGTAATCGATTAGAGCCAGTTGTACTATCAATATTTAACACGCCACACTAGAGCGCTCTACCGGATGCAGTAGAAAACCTCAGATATTCTTTTGCCTTTCGTAACGAAGTAATGACGAAACTATGACATAGCTGTGTAACAGTTATACTGTTATACACGACGTATGTAGTGATTATTAGTAAGGAATTTACACACGACTTATAAACCAGCTACTCGTTGTATAAGTATAAGACAGTTAAACGTCTGTATATAGAGTTTTTACTAGTAAGACCGTATGTTTAAAATATGATAAAAGTTTATAACTTCATAGTGTTAAGATGTACCATTTATATACAGCTACACTTTGCGTCATTCATTCCCAAATAAAAAAAACGAATATTGAAGATGCTTCGTGAAATGGATGGAAAGTCTAAAATAATGTTATTTCACTGACTTTTGTGATAACTGTTTTGTTACGTCGAATTTTGAATGACAAACTTTTATATAACGTAGCAGAGTATTTCTGTGAATTCACAGATCACCAGCCAAACAATATGGGGGAAACCCTACTGTGAACAATAACTGTATTATTTTATTGTATTGCAGGAATACCTGAAAAGTGACCCCACTGACCGAAGCCATGAACTGACCCTCATCTTCACCCTAAAGCAGGGCGACGAGCCACTCAGCTTCACATCTTTGTTCCCAAGCTGGGACGCCAGCTTGTGGGAGGTACGTGGAGCCTAACAAGCATCACGAATGTCAGCAACTACAATAACTTGTACAGCTTGTTCGTGCTGTAGGAAGCATTAACTCTACCTGCTAACCTATAATAGTACTGATCTTTTAACCTAGAACAAACGGTAGAGAGAAACAGTGCATGTAATGTTAAAGGGTTTTGGATCTTTCAGCTGTCGTTATGGACTTGTGAAGTATGTAGGCCTACATACAGTATTACAAGATTTTAAATTAAAAAATCAGAAGTTCTTTGCTGGAATTATATATGGGTTTCAGATTGTGCTCTCCTATTACATATTACTTTCAATATTTTTAAGTACAGGATGTCCGGGAAAAACCTGATGAAAAAGAAGTAATTATATATCTGAAACTATTACTGTTATTACCTCATTGTTTTCACAGTTAGAAAGAGAAACTCAATAAGTTTTGTTACCTAGCAGCATGTTGCACGCGTACGCATACCATTGCACGAAGAGAAAACGAGAAAAAGTTCGTTCTGCACAACGTATGTTGTCAGTCTTGCTCTGAGAGCTGAGAATGAAGTTGTGCGTGTACCAAGTGAACAGCCGAACAATGTTTACCACAGTAGAGGAAGCAGAATGCGTTTTATGACTGGCTGAATTTAAGTCAGTCAAGCGTGTACAACGTCGTTTCCAAACGGACAAGAGCTCACAGTAACAGGTAACACATACCTGGATATGCTGCGAAATTATGCTGTCCCACAACTACCACCAGAAACAGTGTTTCAACAGAACGGAGGCCCCCACACTATGCTAACCATGTGTGTGCTTTCCTCAATGACATGTTCCCTGACCGTTGGATTAGGAAAGGCGAATCTACACCATGGCCACCACGGTCGCCGGACATGACCCCACTGGATTTCTTTCTGTGGGGTTTCGTGAAAGATAAAATGTATCGCACTCCTGTGACCGATATTGAGAGTTACATGGCCGAATCTACGAAGCAGTAGGACTAGTCACACCGGGATGCTTTCGTGTGTGTGGCAGGAGATTGAGTATTGCCTGGGCATAGCCCGGGCCATAAATGATGCTCATATAGGGGTACATTAAAACTTATCGTATTTCTCTTTGTATCTGTGAAAACATCACGATAATAAATGCAATAGTTTCAGAGATATAGTTATTTCTTTTTCGTCACGTCTTTCCCGGACATCCTGTACTATACCGGTTTTGCATACAAATATTTTGGTGAGAATAATGTGGTGAGAAGTGGGTAATGTCGATCAATGAGTATAAATTAATTCTGTTCATTTTCGTCTTAACAGATGAATATGTGTAGGATATCTAAAAAAAGAAAAAAACTGCCAGAAGCCAGAAATTGTTACAATTTTCCCATAATTCACAAGTAGTGGAGTTTAGGGCTTACACTTACCGATTGTTTTTACTTTCTTTGTGTATATATTTTCTGGACTTGGTAGTTTGTGTTGATTTTAATGTTAGGTATATTACATTCCATTTCTATAGTATTTTAAATTACGATTTGTTACAATATATCGCGTCAATAGTTTTCATGGATTTTTATCCACACACTGTTTATGTATTAGAAAGGTCTGTGGATATTTTTTTCTTACAATTCAAAAAAGCGTTCATCAAAATTAGTAAGACATAAAATTATCTTCAGTAATTACTGTAATATAATATTCCTCAGCTAAATATAACACTGAATAACTTTATGATATCTTTACTGTGATAACTTTTGCAAATTAACTTGGCTGACTAGTTTCGAAGTGGTATCCTTTATTGTCCCAAGCCTAGTCAGTGATTTTAAGTGTTACAAGAGTGTGTCGAACAATGAATATCAAATATAACAACCCTAGTTACATATGTAGGTAATGGAGATTAAGATTTTGGTCTGTTCATTTAAATTATTCCAGCTATTGTATTATATAACATGGCAATTTATTTTGAACAATATTTTGCTAGCATTCTTCATGGGATACAGTCAGATTGTATTGTGTTATATTTATTTACATTCCATGGTATTCGTACATCACTTCACAGTTAGAATTTGGAACATGTGAAACGAAGGAAAAAAGATCTTAATAGTACTACAAAGTCTTAATAATAGTTACACTCTATTTGAATTATATACAGAAGAGTTCTACTATATAGTATAACACAAAATTTTAGTATTAATAATTAATACAACACAGAAATATTCATGAAGCGTTGTTGAATGTCGTGAATTCACCTACAGAATAGAAGGCGTGGGAAATTAGGCACTTCTTTAATTTGACCCTAAATAATCTAATGTTTTGATGAGACTCTTCTATCACGTAGCTTCAGCCAAGCAAGCTGGAGATCTCAACCATAAAACTGATGGAAGATGGCACTAAATTTGAATGGGATAAGATACCAGTGATCGAATGACTTTTATGTTTGATAGAATAAATTTATATTTTATGAAATTAATTGACAAAAATGAAGCAGATCCAAAATCCTCGAAAATGAAATAGAAATTGTCTTCTGCATCTAAGCGTTGCATAAAGGAGTTTAATCAACTCCATAATTTTTTTAATGTAAAGCATATTAATATATGCTTGTTGAACTTCAGATATTTTTGTAAGAATTTTTCAGGAGTTATAACTTCTGTACAGACTTACATTCATTGTCTTGTATAGGCCTAATATAACAAATGGTAAAAAATTTCAACTTTAAAAACAAGTGAACATTCCATCTAGTTTAGTTACATACCGGTATAATATTATTTTTGTAAATATTGTGCATTTTAACAGTGTATGTCTCTTTGAAGCATGTCCTGTGAAAGACATTGTACAACTTGGTAAGAAGCTAACACAAACTGTCGTAGATGAGTGAACTAACACCATGAAGCATGTTTGGATATGTAAAGTACAACGGGCAGAAGGGGCTTGAATCAAACCTGAGCTGGCACGTACTGGTACCTCTTTGGATGGTCACATCTGAAAAGCAGTTTTCTTCATCCACCAAACATCGTCATGTGAGCCAAATTCTGAAAGGTTGTATAGGGTGCGTCAGAAAGAACGGATGGATTTCAAAGGACAAGAAAATTGTAAGGATTCATCAAATCAAAAATTTATTGTTATCAACAGATTCACCAATACATGCAGTTTATTTATGGTATACAACATCATCCATATAATGTCCTTGGCTTTCGATACAGGCATCGAGGCGTTTTCAGAAGTTCGCCGTCACTTTCACAGTCATAGTTGGTGGGATTGCAGCGATTTCTTCACGAATCGCCGTCTTCAGTTCGTCCAGTGTATGTGGTTACTTACGCCTTCAAGTGGTCCCAAAGAAAGAACTCGCAGGGCGCGAGATCTTACCATAACCTCGGACGATTTCAGTGCAATAGCATGTTTGCGGGCTGATCGTTGAGGTGGCCGGACAATCTACTGTCTGTCTCCACATTTGCAAGTGTACACGCGCTCCGTGGTCGTCCAGGTGATTTCTTCTTTAATGTTGAACCTGTGGTACGAAATGAAGCCACCCACCGCAAAATTGTATTCCGAGTTGGAATCCTAGTGTGATGTCCGATGTCGAAATGAGTCCTGAGTGGCGATCACAGACTCTTCATTTTTAAAATATGTCTATGCGATGAAAGCACGTTGTACACCAGACCAACACCATGTTCTCAACTGAAACTGCATTCTCTCGCTGACCCAACAGTCGTGGTCCCCTTCACTCTATCCCTCCCCTCGCTGCGTTTCGATAGTTTGAAATCCATCCGTTCTTTCTGACGCACCCTGTATTAAAACCTTGATACTGGGTCTATGAAGAGTGAAGTACAGTGAAACCTAGATCCACCACCTGTAGTTCCTCTGAAATATGATACACTTAAAAAAGGTCATACAGATAATTTAATCATTTATTTTTCCGTAACTATATATATTTATCAGTGGCGGCTTAAGAGGAGGAAAGAAGGTAACAGGACGAAATGACGACACCTTCTTGAATGAAACATGCTACAAATTAGCCTACATGCACACATGTAAGACCAGGTAGTGTTGGGGTTGGCCTTCCCTTCTGTATAGCAATAATCTGTTCTTGTAAACTGAGTTTCCTAAATTTTCCAAAATATATAATGTTTTCATTTCCATTCATTGTTGAATAATTGCACAAATTAACAATTACAAGGAAATTCACCTTGCAGCATTTTTCGAGCACACTACAGCATCACACGTGTTGGAAGAGACTAGCTACTAACACGTAATCGGAACCGCAGAAATGGAAATGGGAAATAATCTGAGGAAAGCGAGAACACTGCACCCACCCACGTGGCCTGTGTTGCTACATGTACATTTTACAAGTTCAGTTCAACTATATTTACAGTACATTTTACAAGTACAAGTTCTTCTGTTTTGAAGAATATCAGTTCTTGTAAAGTCATACTACCATTATTGTTCAAAGTTGCCGGTGGCCAATTTTTTATGATAGAAATAATGTAGTTTGGGGTACCTACTTTCAATTTCAAATATATTTGTACAAAACTGACAACTTGGCTGTTGCCCTGTCTAGTACACAATGAATGGAAGTGAATTTCAGGGGCCAAAAAGATCTGCGATACTAACGTAGAACTACTTCCTCTTTGTTTTATATAAACCCGACTTTAACTTTCAAATATCCTTGAAAGTTTCAAACCATGAATAGTAGCCTATATAAAGTGCAATGAATAATATTTTTGATTCATAATTTAAAAAAAAAAGTTTATATGGTGTCTTTCATAGCGTTGTGTTAAAACTGTTTTTACTATGCCTCCTCCAAGATGTCTTATAGTCTGGTTGAATGCAAGATCGTTAGATGGCAGCGGTAGCGAGCTTGCTGCACAACCAGTCGGTTTATATTTCCCGCCCATGTGCTGATTCAGAGGAGGATCTCCTCCCTCTCCGTTCATTTACTCGCTTTAAAACTCTGCTTCTTTCTCTGGCCGCTAGTGCGCTGTTGTCTATGTGTGTTAACTGCAGTAGAGGAGGAATGGAGTGCCTTTCCTCCACACAGACAATCTCGCATCTTTCTCGCAGTTTTCTAGCAGCACATGAGCACGCGTCGTTTAAAACTCGATCAACCGAGGTTTTCTTATAGCTGTGAACTTAAATATTATCGAATCTTCCTTGAATTTCAAGGCACATATTTTATTTGGTATTTACTTTCAAAAGAAGAAAAATGTGAGGAGGACATTCCTTCCTTCCCTCCCCCGAGGAACCGCCACTGATATTTATATATATATTACAATTAAGGAAGTTGTTTAAACATGTGACAGACATGTGAAAACAAACATGTATCTGGATTTCAGCAGTTTCCTACCTATGGCAAGGTTTCACTGTATTAATTGCATAGAAAGTTCAAACTCTCTTAGTGGCTTCTTTTTCTGCCTGTACACGTAGCAAACCTTATAATTTAGTGTAATGCGGAACATACAGACGTGGACAAATTATTAGAAAAACTGATGCTTTTTATGGTATAATTTAACAAAATTTGACTTTTCAATTTTGACTGCAGTTGACATTTTTACATATTTCTGAGTACTATAATCATAAAAATGTCAACAGTAGTCTAAATCGAAAAGTCAAATTTTGTAAAAATATGTCACAAAAATCGTACATTTTGCTAATAATTTGTCCACATCTGTAAGTTGCATATGCAACAACAAACATTTCTATAAAATTTATAAAAACATAAGACTGTCTAATTGAGCACAGAATCCTGCATAATTGATGACTCTGATCTACAATATCTAAGTAGATTTTAATCTAGTACTAACTGCATCACCAAGTAAAAATTATCATGGTTATTCTCCCACAATTTCATAAATATATAGGGCATTTTTATAAATGATCAAATGTCTTGACATTTTCACCAGTTTTTTCTTTCATTCTTACATTTTAATATTATTATATAATAATTGATCATGTTGCTTTGAAGGTGTTGTTGCTATGGTGGCAGTGGCTGTGTTTGATAATCTTTGAAGGTTTATTAATTTCAATAACCTCTTTGCTGTAAATCAAAATATACCTATCGTGCTAATAACTTACATACTAATGAAGATTTTTGTATGTTGCATGATGGAAAGCATGCATTTGAAAGCTTCTGCTCGTCAAAGATAGTATGGTAATTGGAATGAGTGTGCTGAACCGATACTAAAAATAAACTTTTGGTTTTCACATTAATTCTATCTTGTGGTGCTTCATTATCATGTCGGAATAGAAGGGAAAGATATTACATTGATTTTTATTATATTATTATAACATTGAACGAGCTTAACTTAGTAGATTTGAATAGTTTCCTTTTATCTCTTTATATTTCCAATATTTTTTAACTTATTATATTTAAAAATGTAAACACAATAACAATGAGACAAAAAT
Source organism: Periplaneta americana (assembly GCF_040183065.1). Classification (NCBI taxonomy): domain Eukaryota; kingdom Metazoa; phylum Arthropoda; class Insecta; order Blattodea; family Blattidae; genus Periplaneta; species Periplaneta americana. The sequence goes on along the minus strand of NC_091127.1, from coordinate 159,528,661 downwards.
AGCTTTAAAAATAATACTTTCTCAGGATCTAAATACTATTTGAAGCTCATTGTTCCAAAAACATGTTTGCTATTTGTCTTTTTTATAATAACTCTGTGTTACTGTAAATGACATCTGCAAAGTTACAGTCACAAATGGTCATATTCTTCTCCCTTACTGTTTTCTATATGAAGATAGTCTTGGAATATTTTGCAGGAGAAAGCTCCTATACATTTGTGAAAACAATGACTTTTAAGAGCCAGAGAAACAATATAGTATGATAAACTTCTCTTCGTTCTTTCTCTCCCATTCCTCCCCACAATTTTTCTCATATCCTCCTCTCTAAGCTTGTCTCTGTCTCGAACTTGTTGTAATCGTCGTCATCATCGACATCAACAGAAAGTTCTAACGCCTGTTCCATCTTCCATAATTCGAAGTGTTATTTATAAGCCACTCTCTCTATGTCTAGGTCATCCATGGTCGCAATTTTGGAAATATATTTTGTCTATATGTTGTAAGTTTTGCCAATTTCTTCTGAAAAAATTGTATTTCTTACATTTTTTCTGTTTTTACTTTTTTTTCCCATAAAATAAGAGTATAATCATTTTATTACTCCCAACTTTTGTGAGAATTTCACTTGTGCGATTTTTATACTTTATTCCCATTTTTTTAGAACTTAGCCTTTGTTGTTGTACATCAGAATTGTTTTCTAAAAATATATATTGTGTGATCTTAATTTCATATTCTAAAAAAATACGCTTTAATATTCCTTTGATTTTTTTATACTTCTTAAATTTTGTGTGATTGTCGTTTTATCTAGCCTATACTTCTATTTAAAATGAGGCCAAGTCTCTTTCATTTAATAGGTTTAATTATATGTAAGTAACAATACAGTTATAAACATATTACAACATTTGTAACTTATGATCCAAATATTTGCAATGCTATTCCACAATATGTAATAGTATGTTAGTAGTACAGGGAAACTAGTTGGCTCTATCAAGTTTATTCAATGTTGCAATAATCGAAACTATTCTCTCTTCATTACTATACACAAAAATCAATTTTGCTAAGCAGTACATTCACAGCATTTCCTACACAAATAGTACGGTATGCATAGTAAGTACTCTAGTATTCACATCATATAATATAGGAATGTTACGATTGCAATTTTACAAAACAAAATATTATACATTTTCAACCTTATTTGGGCTTTAAAAATTTATTCATAGAAATTACAACAGTAACTAATTTTAATTTACCTTCAAGTATTTGAAAGCCATTTTTAATGTCTAGTATTGATATTCTGAATAAAGTTCCTTTATCGGTTGCACAAGCAAAAGAAAAAAACATGTACCGGTAGTTGTCATTAGAGACCTACCAGACCTAAATTGTCAGAAATCAGTTATAGTTCAGTACAAAACTAGAAGCATAAAAAAATTAAGTTGTTAGTCGATTCCTTTGGATGTCAAAAGACAAAGACTTTATGTTTACTATAGAAATTCTTGTCTATCTTGTAATTAAAATGAATAAATTTTTCATTTATTTAGGTTAGCTTCATTATTTTACCTATGATGTTCGTACTAGGTTAAAATTTGAATAAGCGTGAGACTTCATCTTGTAGGACAAATTTCTGGTATGCTATATCAGAATATGAGTTTTGATACAAGATAATTAAAAACTTTAAAATTGCGAAAAAAAAAAAAAAACTATTTCACAAAAGATGTGAGTTAGAACTATGACTATGGTAGTGTTAAATATGTCAGTATTAATCATGAAATGGGATATGTATATTTAGAATACACCAAGTCTTAAATCATCCGCAGTAAATATACTGTGACTTTCTGTACTTACTGCTATATAATTTATATTTTATAATTTAATCATGTAATGATACGTACAATATAGGCCTACATATACTGTAACTTATGTGTTTCTTAATTATCTGGACATGTGAACATTATTATTTTGCAGTCTTTGCCATCCTACAATGATTTGAAGAATCAAGTTGCCGCAAAGAATGCCACCATTTGAAGACTGAAATTATTTTGCTTGTAAGAATATTCATAAACGAGCTTTACAAATATGTCACATAAGTATTTTTTATATTAAATAATTTCATTGCTTCTCATGTGACATCTTACCTCTGCATACACATATTTTCACTGATGAAATAATGTGTTGACAATATGTATCTCAGTAATTATAGTCATGTTTTGTGATCAGGATACTTAATTTACATTAGTTGTGCTTGTAACAGTATATTTTCTATGTTAACCAATATTTTTAAAGTGCACTATGTATTGTTAAAAATCATATACCTATGACTGAAATTAAATATGTATTGTATCAGTGAATTGTAGTCCTCATAAAGACAATATATAATATACATTTTCTTTTATGTGTGTTTCTTTTAAACAGTTTTCATTACAATAATTATAATTGTTACCGGTACACTTTCAAACCAGTTACAACTTGGGGTGGATTTGAGCATATTTGCATGTTTTATTCCTCAGTTGCAAATATACTCTAGCTCCATCTCACTTGACAAATACCTCCAGACGCGCAGCATCTGCTGCTGAATTAGCCGTGAAAAATAAAGTCAATAAATATGCTCATCTTTTAGACAATTATATCTTTGTCCCATTTGCTGTGGAGACCTTCGGTCCTTGGAGTCATGACGCTAAAGTTTTGGTATCTCAAATCGGCCAAATTTTGATCTCCATCACTGGTGATCGTCGTTGCACTACTTATTTGCGTCAACGTTTAAGTATTGTAATTCAACGCGGAAATGCAATGAGCGTTTTGGGTACTCTTCCCGGGTCCAGCCCTTTGGATGAACTCTTTCTCCTGTAAAATTTATTTAGTATTCCGTATGTAAACATTTGTATTTGTGGATGAGAAATAAATATGAAATGCCCTCCACTTGCATCATGACGTGATTCCTTATACTGTGTCATTGCACCAGTCACCACTACGTAACTGGCCAGACAACATCACCTCTCTCCACTACTTCAAACATCTCGTAAGTGGTTTATCATTACATTATTTCTTTCTGATTCACATAGGTCCCTTCATTAAAACTTTCTTATTTTATTTTTGCAGATTTCACTAAGTGCTGCCATATCGTACGTCGTGATGACTGATGCAAATAATATTTTTAACTTGTTACTCTTTTAACTGTCATTTTCTCTGTTTACAAGCTGCACATATGTTTTGCAGGTTTTAATTCTTGACATACTTTTTTTGATTTAATTTTCTAGACCTTTTAGAGGTTCAATTGTTACAAATATTTGATTGTTCTCAAGTCAACTTTTACCTACCTTCTTAGCATTGTTATTTTAATACTCTCACGTCATGTAACTTTATATTTCGCTGTTACTTTTCCATCTATGTATTTATGTGTAAAGCTTAACAACACGCAAGTCATATCTGAAGATGCTATTTTAGTAGCGAAAGCGCTAGTCGCAAATGTTATGTAATCTAATGTAAACTTTTGTATCATGCATTAGATTTAAAGAATAGACAGTTATTGAAGGACCATTTGATATTTATTTCTCATCTACTTGTTAACTTGTCGGACCAACATGCCTTTCAAAAATTTGTATTTGTTATTTAGTTTATATACTGTATTGTTCAAATTGTAAAATTTATTGTTAAACTCATATTTTTAATTTCGGGGAATAGTTTTTTTTATATACAGAGAATATTTTTTTTTTCATTGTACGGAGTATAATATCATATTTTACTATTATATATAATTTTCTTAATTTTGTATACATGGTGTCCAATATGTTCATTTTAAGATCATTTATGTATACTCATATACTTAACGGAGATTCTGACTAATTTATCTCGACATCATATTTTGCTACTATTATATAAATACATTGCAAGTTATTTGTATTTGTATTTATGCTAAGCCATTAGTGCATATTTAGTTATTTTTTTAGCTATCTGGTGTTTAAACTAAGATCAAGAACACGGAAATTTGGGAAAATGGAATACAGAAGAAATGCAGACATTGAATATTTTATTTGTGGCAATCTGACAATATGCAGACACTGCATTGTTGTCAGCGAATCATAGTGACAATTCTGCAGAAATCAACAAAGCACTCCATAATTAAATATACTGCTGACTATGTGCAAATATATACGGTAATGTTAGGGAGTTATGATGGATGGAACTCGCATGTGCATAACATTTTGATAGTTCTTACAAGAATGCTGCAATACAATTGGCGCAGATGTTACAGGAAGTGTTGATAATTAAGACTTTTTGCGTTTGCTAAACTCAAATTTCGCTGTCTGTCAAGAAAAGGCTAATCTAGGCACGATAATGCAACTTCCTGTGTTTTACTTGTCGACGTGGCAAATTTTGTAATTTTCCAACAATATGTTAAGAGTGCATTGTATTTTAGAACAGCTTAGCCGCACGAAAATTATTAAATTTGAGTTAGTTTTTTCAACAATGCCTAACTAAAAATGTGCTAGAAGCATATTGCTTAAATAGTAGGTTAAAGGACACGCAACTTTAACAATTGATGGTGTTTTAATATTCTTATGTATAACAGAAAAAGCATCAATAATAGTAAATTCTTTAGTAGCCTCATCTGAAGAGGATCTTATTATAAAATGGTACAATCAGTAGATCACTAGGCACTCACCTAAACTCTAATCTACGTGAAGATGAATTTTTTGGTCCTACAGAATACATTTCTGTTATGGTAACAATGGTTATTTATTTTATTTTATTTTATTGGGTTATTTTACGACGCTGTATCAACATCTAGGTTATTTAGCGTCTGAATGATATAAAGGTGATAATGCCGGTGAAATGAGTCCGGGGTCCAGCACCGAAAGTTACCCAGCATTTGCTCATATTGGGTTGAGGGAAAACCACGGAAAAAACCTCAACCAGGTAACTTGCCCCGACCGGGATTCGAACCCGGGCCACGTGGTTTCGCGGCCAGACGTGCTGACCGTTACTCCACAGGTGTGGACTAACAATGGTTATTAGAGGAGAAAAATTCGCTCTGGCACTGGGGGTCGAACCCGGGCCCTTGGTTCTACGCACCAAGTGCTCTAACCACTGAGCTATGCCGAAGTTCAATCCACAGCACCGGATCAAATCCCCCTCCTCTAGTGTTTTTTCTCTTTGTGGGCTTACTGCAAGTTTGACATATATGTTGACACATTAAGTCAAATGCCATTATACAAGGAGCACACTCAATTGAGTGACTTGGTGGCCAATTGCACAGTGATATGCACTGTTGGGCAAAGAATCTACGTAAAGATGAATTTTTTGGTCCTACAGAATACATCTGTTATTGTAACAATAGTTATTAGAAGAGAAAAATTCGCTCCGGTGCCAGGGATTGAACCCGAGTCCTTGTAGAATCACAGCCACCAAGTCACTCAATTGAGTGTGCTGCTTGTATAATGGCATTTGACTTAATATCGTCGCCTGAATGCAAGAACTAGGTAACTCGAAATTTGCGTTTTTTAGTTACCTCTTTTATAGCATAGCAAAAATCGCACAAAATGTTGTTGTTGTTTTCTAATGCCAGGCATTTGACAATAAAGTCATTTGACCTCTTGCACTCCAATATTTTTCAAAGATATTATCATGACCAGCCACTGAAGCACAGATTTTGAGATAGTTCAGTCTTCTTGGCTGATGTTATACCGCCAGCATTCCATTGTAAGATGTTTAGTTGATTCTGTACCATTAAAGTAGTCCCCGCCCGGAGATCTGATTGGGAGACTATTTTACCTCCGGATAATTTTACCTTAATGGTACTCATTTCATATTGGAGTGAAAAATGGCAAGTTGTAGCCGATTTAAGTGAACACCATATTTTAACGTTTTGGTGGCTACTTCATTCACACACAACCCCCAGAATGTCTGGAGGACCACACCTGCTGTTGGTCGACGGGTCCATTGGACCTAGCTGGGAGATCTTGTTGATCACCAGCTTTCCTTCCCTAAGCCACTGGAGGACGATTTTAGTGCCATAGCAGGTCAGCACTAGGAACAGAAAAGTAGAAAGAGAGGAAGGAAAGGGAAATGAACCCCTAGGCCTCGAATGCTCTAATACCGTCGGGGTCGAAGAAAGTAAGAGTTCAGTCAGAGGACTGGATAGGAAAGGGTAAAGAGGGAATTAGGTATTGGATAGAGGAAAATTATACCAAATTCAGTCATTAACTCATCAAGCTGACCAGTGCTAATTGATGAGTAGCCCCTCCCTTTAGTTCAGCTTGTAAAATTTATATATATATATTTTTATATATATATATATATATATATATATATATTTTTTTAATATATTTTGATGTACCGAAGTACATATGATATTTCCATGCAGATATTCTGCGTCATCACATGATGAAAGAGTGATGGAACGGAGAAAAATTCTCTCCGGCGCCGGGATTTGAACCCGGGTTTTCAGCTCTACGTGCTGATGCTTTATCCACTAAGCCACGCCGGATACAATCCCGACGCCGTTTAGAATCGTCTCAGATTAAGCTCCATCTCTTGGGTTCCCTCTAGTGGCCGCCCTCTGCACTACGTCATAGATGTCTATGAATGCAGGACCGAAGTCCATACATGTGTTGAGGTGCACTCAGATGAGTGACTGATTGGCCGGGATCCGATGGTATGGGCGCCGTCTTAAATCACAAAGTGATTTATTACGCATATCATATATATATTTTGATGTACCGAAGTACATATGATATTTCCATGCAGATATTCTGCGTCATCACATGATGAAAGAGTGATGGAACGGAGAAAAATTCTCTCCGGCGCCGAGATTTGAACCCGGGTTTTCAGCTCTACGTGCTGATGCTTTATCCACTAAGCTTACGCTTACTAACAGCTGCACCACGGGAAGGTAGAGATGGCACATTGGGTATTTGTCCAGGTTGGTTCCTTAAAGTCTTCAATGGGAAGGATTAATGGCTCTCCCCCCTGTATCCGACAGATACCCTTCTGCAGCCATCGCACAAAATGTAATCCAGGATCTAGGTAACTGATCGAACGATACCAGCGACATCTATTTTCCAATATAACAAATAGGTGAAAGAAAACGATACATATTCCTTAGTGCAATGAATAAGTAAATGGACGATGTCACAAAATATGAAAAATCAAGTTACCTAGTTCTTGCATTCAGGCGACGATATTATATGTCAACATATATGTCGAACTTGAAGTCAGGCCACAAAGGAAAAAAACTCTAGAGGAGGAGAATTCGTTCCGATGCTGTGGATTGAACTTCAGCATAGCTCAGTGGCTAGAGCACTTGGTGCATAGAATCAAGGGGACCCAGGTTCGATCGCCAGTGCCGTAGCGAATTTTTCTCCTCTAATAACCACTAAACTCTAATGCTAATTTACTTGTTAGGTTATTGCTTCTTATAAAAAAAGGAGCAAATTAGCCACAGATTAATACTGAAAGCTAGCCGAAATAAGAAAACGTATTCCTAAACTGAATAAACACAGTGAATAAACACTCAGTGCCTTGGAATGATAAAATCACCAAAATACCAGTAAGATAACAGTGGAAGATATTAACACTTATGGCTCTTTATAAAACGTGGGAATTGAATATCATCTTACGCATATAGACAATTCTGACTTATTAACAGTATCTGTCGTCTCATCTAGCACAATTGAAACAAATTCATATTGCGCTACTTCCTATTTGACAGCATCTATGGGCACAATCATTTTCGAAATACAACCATAGTGTAACAGTGTATTATGCAACTTAGTAATGAAGCCAACCAGCCAAGGTAAGATATGAACTGCATGTATGTGTAGAAGAGAAGGGAGAGGAATGATATCATATTGCGGTTATGATAATTCATACTGCATTAAGTAAAATTATCCAACTATACTAAAATATTTTTAAACTGTCTCTTCAGTATATATATATGAATCATTTCTTGGTCTGTTTACTGACGGATTTAAATTTTATGGACAGAAAATTTCAATACTGATGCCGATAATTTTTTTAAATTCCTCATCAAAGAATAAAATATTAGGCCTACATGGTTGTATTTAAAATTAGATAAAACGTGTAAGCCAAACTTAGAATACCTCTGAAATTTGTCAGGAGTTCGCTATGTCTTACGTCTGCATATTTACAATATAGAATAAATGACAACAGAGATACTACTGAAATGTCAATATGAGTGTTTTCGTGGTTAGTATGTAAAGACTGAATGACAATTTTCATTATCATGAAAAATAAAATTTGTGTTTTGATGAAAACATTCAATAAAGATAATTGATATTTTTTATTGCAATAAAAGAAGTAAAAATTATTATTTATTCTGTATAAACCGAATTGACAGAACATTGAAGATAGATAGTAGAAGTGGCTTAAGAATTATTTAAATAGTTGTAAATGCTATCCATCATGATCATTTAATCATGAGTCAGTCTCAATTATAGGAATTTAACTAGAATTATTATATTTTGTTTCATTGGTGGTTTTTGCAGGAGAAATCTCTTATGAATATAACAACATGACATATGATGCAGTAGTGTCCTATAATTTATACTAACAAAATATGGTAGTGCGAGAGTTTTGCACCATATTATAGAAGTAGAAAGCTGCCAGTGTAGTTCAGGCAGTAGCACATTTGTCTACTAATCCAATGCTGCATTCGGGCGTAGGTCCGAATTCCTCTTGGAGTGATTACTAATACTGTTTTCCGAGGTTTTCACCAACTGTAAGACGAATGTCAGGTAATTCCATGGCGAGACAAGGTTTCCACTGAGGGAACCAAGTATCATGAGGCAGACTGGCTTTAATGATTTGATTTATTTTAAATTAGATGGTTTCAGAAGGAGTGGGGATGATTTATGCATGGTAGTTATATTTTTCACCACTTGGTGAGCTCATGGAGTAATTATAGTTACCCCTACCCAAAACAGATGTCAGCAAGATCATTAGCGCCTCTAGCGTTTGAAATGGGAAAATCAATGTTTCGCATCCTCTTATAAAACTGTACACCGATAAGCACCGATCGTGAGCAAATCTACTAAGGCGCTGCCAGCATGATATAGATCGAGAAGGCAGTGGCTGGAGATCATTTATGATCTAGGATAATACCCTAGATAATACTTAAGTCAAATTCACTGAAGTAGGAAGAGGAAGTAGTTATCAAAATACTTCCGGAATTAATTTGTCATGGTAGCCAACATTATGGCAATTTGACAGGAGTAATGGAAAAGTAATATACATTAAGTTTATGTGGTAAGTGAATAAGAATTTAACGAAATTAGAAATTTTAATGAGAAAATCACAAAAAAATTATGAAGGAAACATGGTTAGAAATGTTCACAGGAAGTTAGCGCCGAGGGCTCAAAGTATAAAATAGATAAGGAGATTTGTAAACTGAATGACGAAGATGAAGTCTGAAGAGCAGAAACAAGTTACAATGGATACTATACAGACTTTAAAGGAAGAAATATTAAATTTGAAAACAAAACTTCAAGAAAAGGAAGAGCTTCTTAGACATATGAAGGAGGTGAGAATTAACTAACTTAGTAAATACTCTTATAGGTTTAAATAAGTGTTCATTCCAGCATTAAAGAAATAGCCGGCTTTTATATTTTGTGTTTTTGTTTGTAAATTCTATTCCATCAAGTTTTTATATCTTTAACATATTTTCGCAGCCTTAATTTACCATGAAATCAGGTTATGTTATGTTGATATGTGTCTCACTGCGGATGCGGCACGTAACATATACAGGCTGGCGTATAGTGCTTAAAATACAGCCCAGAGTCAGCAGAGCTGTCACCCCACACCAGTTTTCGTATTTCTTTAGGATAACTTTCAGAACACGGATTCCTTCCTTTTCCCCTTACTTCAAAATTCCAACCTTGTACACACAAAAATAAATTATTGGCACTGAAAAGTGCCTTTTCGTAAGCATGATGATGCGCATTTGACAAACGCAGACAAATCTGCTCTTTTTGGTATTTTAAGATATAATTGTCAGTGAGGAATCCGTATAGTGAAAATTTCCCTTTCTTTAAACCTAGAAAATTGTTGAGGCAACTACTGTCGCCAATGCTACAGTGGGATGAAAAAAACTTAGTTGCGTTTTGGATTTCTGCCCATTTAATACCACGAAATTCACGACAACATCAATAAGATCCACTATGATTTGATTGCAGTCGCCCTTAGAAGGAGGAGGTGCACGAATTGTCACATAATCGTCACCATAGGCCTACCACCTGTTTCATTTTATGGATACATTATAGATCCTACCAATTAGAACTGAAGTAACACCCACTCAACCAGATAATGGTCACAAAGAGAAATGTGACATATATGAAGCTACAATTCCCCACTTTGCTCAGAAATACCATTTGGAGTCTACTATCACAAAACATTTTTGTAACTTCTGCAAACACTTCCTGTTAGATGCCAGATTTATCAAGAATATGGTGTTAACTACACTAAAAGATTCAGTAACAATACTTAAAAATCATTTGTAGGCCTATTCCTTATAAGTTAGGCCTATTGCTGTTAAGTGTTTTGTTTTAAACTTATTCTTTTCTGGATTTGCTCAGTCAGTGTATTTAAATTTCATGTGTTTCACTCTTTTAATGTTTCTCTTTTTTTGTTCTGTAGATATATGTAATCATTTGTTAGAAGACTTGTCTTTCACAACCTTTGAATGGAGGAAGCAAATAAAAAATTAGTTAATCTCCAGGCTACAGTTATAATATTATTATGAATCATATTTCTTCACAGAGATTGAGGGTGTTTGAGAATAAGGTTCGTAGGAAAATATTTGGGGCTAAGAGGGATGAAGTTACAGGAGAATGGAGAAAGTTACACAACGCAGAACTGCACGCATTGTATTCTTCACCTGACATAATTAGGAACATTAAATCCAGACGTTTGAGATGGGCAGGACATGTAGCACGTATGGGCGAATCCAGAAATGCATATAGAGTGTTAGTTGGGAGGCCAGAGGGAAAAAGACCTTTAGGAAGGCCGAGACGTAGATGGGAAGATAATATTAAAATGGATTTGAGGGAAGTGGGATATGATGATAGAGAATGGATTAATCTTGTTCAGGATAGGGACCAATGGCAGGCTTATGTGAGGGCGGCAATGAACCTCCGGGTTCCTTAAAAACCAGTAAGTAAGTACCGGTATCATATTTCTTCATACACATTGAACGTAACTGCATATAGTTTTTGATACTCCTGTCCATTTACCATTTTTCCATTAAAGAGGCGGATGTTCGATTCCCATTGTGGTTGTAAGGTTTTTAGTGGACAGAGTGGCTGCAATACAAGTTTTCTTTCTTTCTTTTTCCTTTTCACTTAGTATGTTATACTATTGAATTATTGTCATCACATTTCGGCTTTATATAGGTAGTCCTACTAGCCTATAGAATTTCAAGGTGATGTACAATCCTTAAATATATTATTTATTACCTAACGAATAGATTGAAAAGAAAATGCTCTTCATGATCAAATAATTTTTTTACCCTGCTCTGACATCTTACATTCTATTAAGAGAAGTGTCAATGTTCTCTTATTCTATCTGTTGCACCATGCAGATTGCTGAAGAAAAGAAAGAACAAGAACAATGTATGAAATTGACAAATGAAGACATATCCAAATTCAGCAGACAAATTATCATGTCAGAAATTGGAATGACAGGTATGAGTCTTCTCTTTCTATCACACGTAAAGCACATAATGTTCTGTTTTTTTTTTTTTCAAACTGTTTTAACAGTGACAAGCAAGTTTCTATGCTGCTTTATAGTGTATCTGAGATAAAGTTATAGATGTTGTGAAAATATATATGACCGAAAATTTAAAATTTTGAATACATTTGTGTGAGATATTTTAAAATGGAATAGGCCTATTTTATTTACAACTAGATGAAAGCACCCAGCATTGCCCTGGGTTTTCCTTTTTACTTCTATTTTTAATTAAACTGGTTGTTTTCCGGAAATCTCGGGAACTGAACTATAGAGAACCAGAACAAATTGTCATTGCTAAGCTTTTCTCGTTACACCTTGTATTTTTGTCTTTTGTGCACTTCGTATGTAAGATTAGACAGACAACCCAGAGGTAAATATAACTTACCTAAGGCGATTAGTTGAATTCACTTTGTGTTCTCAGAAACCGAAGTGTAGTTTCAAAAATATTTATACCTGATTCCATCCCAATTTAGAGATCAAAACAGATTGTATGAGGAAGCTTCGGCTTTTGATGTCATTTAAATAAGTATTTATATTGGATTAAATCACATTGTTGTATGGAAAAATATGTTTCCTTGTCATAGTGGTTTGGAAGTTGGAGTAAATTATATGCTGGGAAAAACCATATTAAAGAAATTACCCCCAAACTAAATTCAGCTTGTTTTGCTATTAGATCTATGCAAGAGATAGTAAATATCAATACCTTAAAAACAATATACTTTGCATACTTCCACTCGGTAATGAGTTTTGGAATAATATTCTGGGGAAATTCCACAGATAGTAACAATATATTTCTATTACAAAAAAGAGTAATTAGAATAATAGTAGGTGCCAGGTCTAGGGAATTATGTAGGACTATTTTAAAAAAACTACAAATAATGCCCATGGCTTGTCAGTATATTTTTTCATTAATTTGTAACTAATTCAACAGTTCATAGCATAAATATTCTTAAAAAAATGACTTTCATACTTTATCGGCAAGTCTATTGTGCTATCAAAAAGGAGTGCATTTTATGGCAGTAAACATTTTTAATAGTCTCTGTATGGATATAAAAAATCAAACTCAAAACATAAGATTATTTAGGGCCAAATTAAAGAAGTACCTAATTTGTCATGGCTTCTATTCTGTTGGTGAATTTATGACATTCAACTAAGCTGTATGAATATTTCTGTTTTATATTAAGTATCGGTACTAACCCCTTGTGTTGTACTAGGATATTGTAAAACTCTTCTGTATATATTTCAACTACTGGGTGTTCATTTCAAAGTGTGTCATGACGTCACTGTTGTGAGTCAGCGATTTGAAGCGAGTTTCAGCTTTTATGTCAGAGAAGTTGCCTATTAATGAAGGCGTTCAATCTGAACTTGAGAACGTGTAAGGTATAACTTGAATGTCGTAGCAACAGATGGCGGTCTGTAAAGTCTGTGTGCTACCATAACCTCTTTCGAACTGTGTTTTGCGCGGGCAAGTCGTACGCAGGGTATTTGTTATCGTCGACTGCGTACGGCAACATTCCACAACACAAATCAAAATGCTCCGTGTCCATGTTGACCGTCCAAGTTAACGAATACGTAAGTAATCGTCTTAACCCTCTCCCCATATCCCGACAGTAAGAAAAAAAAACTCACTTCAGTACGTGTTTCCAAACAGTTCACATTCTTGCCACTACTGGCGTTACCGTACGTATCGGTAAGTAATCTTCAGAATGAACGCCGTACTTGCTAGGCAACTTCTCTCGGATTTAGGTAATACGTCTCTGCGGAAGTGTAGGAAGATTGAATCCTCTAGGCTCATCGGCTAGGCACATGACGACATACAGCGAGCCATGACACATTTTGAACTGAACACTCAGTAGACTGTGACTATAATTAAGACTTTGTAGTACTATTAAGATTTATTTGACATGTTCCATATTCTAGCTGTGAAGTGATGTACGAATACCATGGACTGTAAATAAATACAGTACAATAGTAATTCCTGTACATTACCAAATTGTTGCAAAGAAAGGAATGAAAGTAAGCATTACATACTACTGACATATTATATTCAAATTTCACACTTTTATTACCATATTACAGAGGTATTCACAATTTGAGATGTGCTGATATCTGGGATAAATACGTCATCATGGAGGAAAGAAAAAAGACTGTAGCATGATGCAGTGAATTTTTGTGAACTGTGGACTTAATATGTATTTTCATTTTTCATTGCTCCACTGTACGTTTTTAAGTTTGGATTGTGAATTACTTTTTATTTTCGTGTGAAAGTATTGTAACTTTTAAATTAAAAAACAATAATGTAGTTTTATTCTTACAACAATAACTCTTCACTTTCTACAATTTAATTCCACTCCCGTCAACAATGGGATTCGCTCTCCACACAGCAACACAGTATCCGTTATTGCACTCCACAGACGACAATGACAATTTACTTGGATTATTGAGAACAACAATGAACTGTTAATTTTAACTAATGTTCACAAAGCACTATTTACAAATCAGAACTGTCAGTTGTCAATTCACAGTTCGTTTGCCTTGGCTAGTTCTTCTAGCTCAGTCACTCAAGTTCACATTATCTCGAACCACAGACCTTCAGAGACAGTCCACTGTACTCGAACTCAGGTCCCCCAACTGCGATCCACTGCACTCGAACTCAGGGCTTCGGATGTTCACACAGCTGCGGACACACTCAAGTCGGACTCCGGTCTCGAAGCTGGCTTCCCTGCTACACAAGACTGGCTGGCTTGCTGTTCACTGACTATACAACACTGCAACTAACTAAACTGCTAAAGTTCACCTGCGTGTCGTAATTTATAACCACACCACAGTTGCGAGAAAGTTCTACTGGTGTCCAGAGATAGCACTCTCGAACAATCCGGACCCGTCTCCTCTCTGCCGCAGTCGCTCTCTCCCCTCTCTTCTCTGCACCATAGCACATGCCCCAGGAAGCAGATGCGCGTGCAACCCGCATGAAACACGGCCGACCTTGCCCTTCTTCTGCCGGTCGTGAAATCGAATCTACGTGGCTGTCACAGTATTATATTGTTGCAAGATATCAGTATTGGGAATGGTTGAAAATATGTTATCTTAGTGCCCATATAACTTAACATATGCTTGAGATCTCAGTGATGTTCAGTGCCTTGTAATGTAGTATAATTCTATATTTGTATAATTGCAGGTCAGCTGATTCTGAAAAAGTCACGGGTATTGATTGTTGGAGCTGGTGGGTTGGGTTGTCCCTCAGCTACGTATTTGACAGGAGCAGGAGTAGGTAGGTAATCAAATGCTATCAACAGTGAAACTTCGTTTACATGGTAAGATAAGATTTTGTGGTTGGAAAGGAAGTGGAAAGTAAAAGATGATTTACTAGTGAAATTAAAGTGATCCCAGTGTTCCTTTAGTAATGAACATAGAGTCCTAGATCACATATAATAGATTGATGAGTCTAATGAACTTTCAAGACAACCATTTTTTATCAATTTCACTATACTGCCATCTAGCGACTGCAAAAGAAGTTACGTTTTAACCCTTATGCCTGAAATTTCATATTTTTACTTGCTCTAGTTATGTGTAACAATTTTTACTTTGCTTTTTACAGGCCACATTGGGCTTGTTGATTATGATAGAGTGGAACTGAACAACTTGCATCGACAGTTGCTTCACACAGAATACAGTGTAGGCGAACGAAAGGCATATTCTGCAGCAGATGCTCTCAAGAGGTCGGTGATCACTTCTACCACTTGTTATTACAGTTGAACTTTTCCTTGATTTAACCAGATGCACAGGCATAAACGACAGGGTGAGATAATGATTTAATATATGCCATACTTCACTGTATGGGGATTTGACAATAATCTAACGAAACTTGAAATATTTGAGTGTAATAGATAGCAGTGTATGGGTCATTTGCAAAATTTGTATAGCAAATGGACGATTGAGAACGTCAAAATTAAAGTACTATTTAGTGCATATTCTGCATGTATTAATACAGTGCAATGTCTCTGCCATAGTAATCAGCCACTGTACACTCACCTTGCTCTACAGCATTCTCTACAAGCATCAATGAATCTTTGATGGCACGACTAAATGTCAGGTGTGTTACAGGACAATCAATGGATCTTTTATAGAAATAGAATTCCTTTATTTTTATATCAGATATTCTTAAACAGTGCATAGGTCTTAGAATAGTAACAGAACTAACTTCAGATGAAAAATGAACAAATATTTTAAATATCTTAATATCAGATCTGTTACCTAATATAAAGATAATAACTTCTTCAGTAATTAACAGAAAACCATTCTTTCAGTACCAATTATCTTAGTAGATTGCCCTTAAGGCGAAGATATTTGAGCTTTAGTTTCTTTAATGATAGATAATTAGAAAAAATTAAGGCACTGTTTTGAATGATGTAACAGACATGACATGGAATAGCCTAACAGATCTGACAGGTAACAGACATGACAAAGCAAATATAAGCATGTGCTAACCTATATATATATATATATATTTTTTTTTTTGCTTAAAAATCTTCAAAATAGCAACTTAACTACTGCACACGTGTACTATTATGTCCTCTTGATCTTGACTTTATATGTTGTTATTTGTGGAAAACACGAACAGATCTGACAGAGTAAAAATGCATGCTTAGACTAAAACACAAAGCAAGAGTATGACACACAAACTCGCCAAATCAAAATGGGTGAACATAGCAGTACAATCAAGATGGCTCTTTGTGCATCATCCTGGCTTGTACTGACATCTGTGGGATTTCTTTTTCAACTGCGTACCCATAGGAACAGAATAGTGTAACAGACCTGACTGACTTACTGGACTAGAGTAATTATGCAATCATATCTAAGGAAGTACAAACTCAGATATAAATGAAGAAGTTTTGATAATATCAAATGTTTCTTTAATTTTTTTCAATTACATTATTAAACAAACCTTTATCTGGACATAATCATGCCCCATTTTAAATACTTAACTAGTATGGACACGGCATTTTAGCTATTGCTATGAGAATTTTATTTTATTCTCGTGAAATCTTTCACATGAAGGAAATAATTAGTATTGAAACTACTCACTATTAGGAATTCATAACTCTATTGTTATAAATGCAATAATGAGAAGGGTATTAATTGATGGACATCATTTGTTATACAAATTCTGCAAATGACCCATATATCATATAACATGTCATAATGCTCATACAATGATGTTTTTGTCTTTTCTACAAATTAAAAAAAAAAATAATTAAATAATAAATAATTGTGTAAATGAATAATTTCTACACACGCTTCTTTTCATCTTTATTAAAGAAATATATTGTTCACTAATGCTCTTCATTCCAGTAATAGAGTTACCATTATGATCGACAGTGAACTTGAGAAAATGAATCACCCTGGCTAGATCTCAGTCGCATTATGGTATTCCACAGTTATCAGTGGTGGCAAGTGTGACAGTATCAGAATTCATAATGAATGTAAGAAGTGTGTAGTTACTGATGGCTAGTCATAAGGTGTAGCCATGACAACGAATTTTTATTTGCGAAACATAAGCCTTCTGAATTGTATAAGCAGTCTTCTCACAACAGTCCAGTTGAGCCATCCTTAATTTCCGTCAGTAATGAAATGTGACAAGATAATTCTGATATTTCAAACAAGGCATTTCTGACTAGATACATAAGCAGTAATCAAAATTAAATAAGTGGGAAAGCTGTTTGATATTAAATTTAATGCTTAAGGAATGTAACATATTATTGGTATTCCCAAGAAACTAGTTCGATTAATTAAAATGTGTCTTAGTGAAACTTACAGCAGAATCTGTATAGGCCAGTTTCTATCTGATGCTTTTCCAATTCACTGCGGGCTAAAGCAGGGAGATGCACTATCACTTCGTTCTAGAATATGCAATTAGCAAATTCCAGGATAACAAAGAGGGTTTGGAATTGAACGGGTTACATCAGCTGCTTGTCTATGCGGATGACATGAATATGTTAGGAGAAAATCCACAAACGATTAGGGAAAACACGGAAATTCTACTTGAAGCAAGTAAAGCGGTAGGTTTGGAAGTAAATCCCGAAAAGACTAAGTATATGATTATGTCTCATAACCAGAATATTGTACGAAAAGGAACTATAAAAATTGGAGATTTATCCTTCGAAGAGGTGGAAAAATTCAAATATCTTGGAGTAACAGTAACAAATATAAATGACACTCGGGAGGAAATTAAACACAGAATAAATATGGGAAATGCCTGTTAATATTCGGTTGAGAAACTTTTGTCGTCTAGTCTGCTGTCAAAAAATCTGAAAGTTAGAATTTATAAAACAGTTATATTACCGGTTATTCTGTATGGTTGTGAAACTTGGACTCTCACTTTGAGAGAGGAACAGAGATTAAGGGTGTTCGAGAATAAGGTTCTTAGGAAAATATTTGGGGCTAAGAGGGATGAAGTTACAGGAGAATGGAGAAAGTTAACACAACACAGAACTGCACGCATTGTATTCTTCACCTGCCATAATTAGGAACATTAAATCCAGACGTTTGAGATGGGCAGGGCATGTAGCACGTATGGGCGAATCCAGAAATGCATATAGAGTGTTAGCTGGTAGGCCGGAGGGAATAAGACCTTTGGGGAGGCCGAGACGTAGATGGGAGGGAAATATTAAAATGGATTTGAGGGAGGTGGGATATGATGATAGAGACTGGATTAATCTTGCTCAGGATAGGGACTGATGGCGGGCTTATGTGAGGGCGGCAGTGAACCTCCGTGTTCCTTAAAAGCCAGTAAGTAAGTAAGTAATATATCATCGCTGCTCCTCCAAAATCCACTGTGTGTTTTTAAAAGGATTTTGCAGGACAAAAAAAAAAGAACACAGTCACTTTTAATTCCCTTGATTTTCAAAGCTACTTTCGGTATCATTTCATCATTTTTTCTGTATATATATTTAACGTCTATTTTCTTCTTTGTAGGTTAAATAGGTCACTACAAGTTTCTGCATATGACATGCAGCTAGATAGCAGCAATGCATTGGACCTCATAAAGGATTATGATGTAGTGATAGACGCAACAGACAACGTGGCAACAAGGTACCTGCTGAATGACGCTTGTGTGCTTGCCAACCGCCCTCTTGTGTCTGGGAGTGCTCTGCAGATGGAAGGCCAGCTGACTGTGTACCACTATAAAGGTGGTCCATGCTACCGTTGTTTGTTCCCAGTTCCACCACCACCCGAAACTGTCACAAATTGTGGAGATGGAGGCGTGCTGGGGACAAGTAAGATGGCACTTGGATGTTGTATTCTAAAAATAAAAAAAATTCTTGTTGTAATGGGTACAATCTGTATTGACAGCAGCCTGACTGATCAGAAAACAAGATTCTTTATAATTGGAGATACTGGAAATTTTTATATAATATTGTTATTGAATTTGGTATTCCCAAGAAGCTAGTGTGATTAATTAAAATATGTCTCAGTGAAACTTACAGCAGAGTCCGTATAGGCCAGTTTCTGTTGGACAATTTTTCCAATTCACTGTGGGCTAAAGTAATGAGATGCACTATCACCTTTACTCTTTAACTTTGCTCTAGAATATGGCATTAGGAAAGTCCAGGAAAACAGAGAGGGTTTGGAATTGAACGGGTTACATCAGTTGCTTGTTTATGCGGATGACGTGAATATGTTAGGAGAAAATCCACAACTGATTAGGGGAAAATGCGGGAATTTTACTTGAAGAAAATAAGGAGATAGGCTTGGAAGTAAACCTCGAAAAGACAAAGTATATAATTACGTCTCGTGACCAGAACATAGTACGAAATGAAAATATAAAAATTGGAAATTTATCCTTTGAAAAGGTAGAAAAATTCAAGTAACAAATATAAACGACACTCGAGAGGAAAATAAACGCAGAATAAATATGGAAAATGCCTGTTATTATGTGTTTGAGAAGCTTTTATCATCCAGTCTGCTCTCAAAAATAGAATTTATTAAACAGTTATATTACTGGTTGTTCTGTATGGTTGTGAAATTTGAACACTCACTTTGAGAGAGGAACAGAGCTTAAGTGTGTTCGAGAGTAAGGTGCTTAGGAAAATATTTGAGGCTAAGAGGGATGAAGTTACAGGAGAATGGAAAAAGTTACATAACACAGAACTGCACGTATTGTATTCTTCACCTGACATAATTAGGAACATTAAATCCAGACGTTTGAGATAGGCAGGGCATGTAGCACGTATGGGCGAATCCAGAAATGTATATAGAATGTTAGTTGGAAGACCTGAGGGAAAAAGACCTTTGGGGAGGCCGAGACTAGATGGGAGGATAATATTAAAATGAATTTGAGGGAGGTGGGATATGATGATAGAGAAAGGATTAATCTTGCTCAGGATAGGGACCGATGGCGGGCTTATGTGAGGGCGGCAATGAACCTCCAGATTCTTTAAAGGCCATAAGTAAGTAATCAGCTTCTCGTCTTTCCATTCATCTCTACTGATTTCTTTTAAAGCACTGAGAAAGCATTTATTTTAGATGGTACTGTGTTATTATTATTATTATTATTATTATTATTATTATTATTATTATTATTATTGTAAATCAGCCATTTTATGTTTCATGTTTAATGTTAGTTCCAGGTGTGATAGGAGTGCTGCAAGCTCTGGAAACACTTAAGATCCTGTTGGGTCACTCAGGAGTCCTCAGTAAAAGGCTGCTGGTGTTTGATGGTTCTGACAGCAAGTTCCGTAACATCAGGCTTCGTGACAGGAATCCATCCTGTGCTGTCTGTGGAGACCAGCCCTCCGTTACAGCCTTGATAGACTACGAGCAGTTCTGTTGTTCAAAAGCTAATGATAAGGTAGTGATTTGTTATTTTTCATTCTATCTTCACATTCTTGCCCTGTGCTTCCTGTATGTTTCAATTCAATGCAGTGCAGTGATATTCTACTCTTTACAATATTTCCGTTATGAATGTTTCTCTGCAGTTCGGTAATAATCATACTTAGCATTAGATCGAAGTCTGTGAATTCAAACCAGACTAAACAATGGATTTTTAAGCACACTAAGCTATTAAGAATGCTTATCATGACTTTCCTTTGAAAAGGAAAAGATTTGTGTCATGTAAAAGAACTGTGTTTCTGAATTAGATGGTTCCAGGCAAAATTTACTTATTGTTTCCTGTCCACGTCAGAATTAATCTTTGATAGTGATAGTAATTCATTTATAGTGTTGTACCCAAGGGAAGATCTTTCACTGCAAACCCTGCTTTCTCCAATTTTTTTTGTCTTTTTTTTTTTTTTTGTTTTTTAAGTTGGTTATTTAACGACGCTGTATCAACTACTAGGTTATTTAGCGTCAATGAGATTGGTGATAGCGAGATGGTATGTGGCGATATGAGGCCGAGGATTCGCCATAGATTACCTGGCATTCACATTACGGTTGGGGAAAACCTCGGAAAAAATCCAAATAGGTAATCAGCCCAAGTGGAGATCGAACCCGCGCCCGAACACAACTTCAGACCGGTAGGCAAGCATCTTAACCGACTGAGTCACACTGGTGGCTTCTCCAGTCTTTGCTATTTTCTGCCTTCCTCTTTATCTCCGTATATGATCCATATATCTTAATGACGTCTATCATCTGATATCTTCTTCTTTCCCGCACTTCTTTGCTGTGAGGGTGGAGTAATTTTCCAAGAAACAGTACAGAACTTCACATTAGGCTTGTTCCAAACTGAATGTTTAAGGTACCAGAGAATAAGAGTGAATTTACAAACCCTGATGTGGAATCTGTTACCTGTCTTTTGAAAGCTTGTACGAAATTATTTGAGGTTTACATTTGGTATATCTATGCTTTCCTCTTTATACAACACCTGGAGATAGGTTTGAAAAAGGAAATGAAGATTGAATGACTATGTTATTCGTCATTTTTTGATAGTTATCAAAGGGAAACTTTCTCCACTGTATAGATACTCGCCTCCCAACAGAATTTTAACCATTTTAGATTGTTTTATTTGCTGTTAGTGTAATGTAATGCGTAATTAAAAACTTTAATATCGTCGTCATTCAGGCAGAAATCACTAAGTCCAAAATTGACGGTCCATTATTTTGGATATTTTAAGAAATAATGCATACATGGCAACAACTTCACATTTATGCCGATAAAATGAACTAGGAGACGTAATCAGAAAAAAAAGGTCAAAACAGATTTTTAAAATTTGATTAAACTTTAAAATCGCTGTAACTCAAAACAATAATTTTGGACTTAGCGATTTCTGCCAGAACGATGACAATATACAGTATGCAATTTTTTTTTACTTGTACAACTTATAATACATTAATTTATGTCTCACTATTTCTGTATTCATGTAGGACACGTATTAAATGCAGAGTAAATATGGGAAATGCCTGTTATTATTCAATTGAGAAGTTTATTCATCTAGTCTGCTGTCAAAAAATCTGAAACTTAGAATTTATAAAACAGTTATATTACCGGTTGTTTTGTATGGTTGTGAAACTTGGACTCTCACTTTGAGATGGGAACAGAGATTAAGGGTGTTTGAGAATAAGGTTCTTAGGAAAATATTTGGTGCTAGAAGGGATGAAGTTACAGGAGAATGGAGGAAAATATTTGGGGCTAAGAGGGATGAAGTTACAGGAGAATGGAGAAAGTTACACAATGCAGAACTGCACGCATTGTATTCTTCACCTGACATAATTAGGAACATTAAATCCAGACGTTTGAGATGGGCAGGGCATGTAGCACGTATGGGCGAATCAAGAAATGCATATAGAGTGTTAGTTGGGAGGCTGGAGGAAAAAATACCTTTGGAGAGACCGAGACGTAGATGGGAGGATAATATTAAAATGGCTTTGAGGGAGATGGATATGATGATAGAGACTGGATTGATCTTGCTCAGGGTGGCAATGAACCTGCGGGTTCCTTAAAAGTCATTTGTAAGTAAATATTATGCAGTGTTTTAATGAAGTTTGTTTTTGAATCACTTTAACATCATAGGATTATCATTACTTTGAAAGTTTTTTTCTCTTTGTAGGATACATCTTTACATCTTCTTGATGAGACAGACAGGATTTCAGTAACTTCCTATAATGATACTCGTGCTGGACCACATATATTGATTGATGTAAGGTCTCCTATGGAATTTGAAATTTGCCATCTACCAGAATCATTAAATGTGCCTTTGAAGGATTTGTCATCCGACTCTGCAGTGCAGAAGTTGAGAGAGATTGTCACAAAGCAACAGTCCAATGATGTAGAATTTCCTGGTGAGCTTAAAATGTTTATCTTGTAATAGTTACAAATTTAAGTTTTGTCTAAAAGTACTATTAAGAGAAGGCATTTATAACACCGTGCTTCGTAAGGATGCATTTGTTTTCTGTAAGTTAAATATCTAAAACTGGTAAGCAAATGAGATTTACACCTTCTCTGTATTTTCTTTGTAGACATAACTGAAATATTTTTCATTCAAGGTGAGAAATGTGTTCTGAATTTATGCATATTTGAATAGACATTACTCTGCTGTTTATTTCAGTATATGTAGTGTGTCGGCGAGGAAATGACTCGCAGAAAGGAGTGCTGGCACTGCGAAAGTCCTTAAATGACCTTCATATTTCTGTCAAAGATATAATTGGTGGTCTTCATAGTTGGGCACGGGAAATTGACCCCTCTTTCCCTGTTTACTAGCAGCTTTTGATGTGTTAGCTGTCATATTAAGGTAAATTATTTTTTTTTCTTCAAAATAATGATCTTTTTCTGCTACACTTTTGTAAGGTTATAATTCTATTTTGTTCCATATTTCAGTACTTCTACTCCTTATCTTTGTAACCCATTATTCTGTGTTGTGTATCCCATATTGTGCTATCATTGTTTGGTTTCTTACCCCATCAAGTTTCCATAAAACTACTATATTCCGTAATTCCTTTGTCTCCAGTCTTGTTTTTAGAACTAATGAATCTAATAATGCTTTTGTAAATTTGTCAGTTCTAACTTCTAGTTCTCGATGTAAATACTTTTTCTTCACATAGTGTTTTAACACCCGGATTCTATTTTTAATTTTTATTTATAATGATATTGTTTAATTCAAGTGCAAAAAATTTATATGGCATATCCGAGAAACTTAAAGAAAAGTGTTAGGGATGTGAATAGGTATAAAAAATTTCAATTATAACATGAAGACTGGACGAAAGTTATTTTCGTAATACAGTTTATTACAAAAATATAACATTTTGTAAATTACATTAGGCCCTAAATATATTGTTGAAATAAAATAAATCATTTACAATCACTAAATTCATATTAAATACCCATGTAAGCTTTTCCCTTACACAAAATTCACAATGATAGTTCTTTGGCTTCACAGCTCTAATTTATTTTAACAAGTCAGATGCACTATTTCAAACTTCACGGAAAAACAAAGAAATTGTAACACTTTATGTTTGACTTGGTTTACTTGTAGACTAGATTCCGCAGGTAACTTCTGTTAAAGCTTTCTAAAGAATTATCTGTAGGAACACTACAGCTCGCTAAATCACAGATATACACAGTAGTTTATAAAAAATATTTGATACCAACGTAATAATCATGCCAGATAAACAAGTGAACTACTGATGGCAAGTGTATGATTTGTACTGTTACTCCCATTTGAAGGTATTGCAGAAAATCATTTAAATTTGTTTTAGTTGTACACTGCATAAAATGCAAAACAAACTTCACACAATTTTGTGTGTAGAGAACTTCATAACTTATTCTTAAGGCACGATTTTACATCTGCAGCATGTTTAAGTTTCCATACTTACATTAAACACTTTCACAGTAAGATGATTTCGCTCTCTCCCTTACCATAAATATATGTATATAGTATAAGATACTAATCTTCTTCTGCATCTTTTTTTTTTTTTTTACTCAAAGTTGGCCATATTTCTCTAGAATCCTAGAGTAAGTTATAAGCACCAAATGAAGAATTCTCCTTTTTAAACATATAACCATATAAAATATTGCTAACATACTTGGTACAAGTTTTAAGTTGGAAAAAAAAAAGTTGTCTTTCACATATACCAAGAATTATCTAAATTCAACTACAATGCTAATGGAACTTTTCTTCAATAAATTATTCGAGATCAACTAATTGAAGACATTATTTATTTGCATCTTTGTAATGAATTTCAGGTAAATTACGGAGCTTTTCTGCAGCCTGTTCTTGAGTTAAATCTCGTTGACTCTGTGCCAGCATTTCGTATCTGAAAGACCAGAAAACAAAATTGCATTAATTTCAATTATATATTCACTTACAAGGTTCCGAAGAATTTACACTAGGCATATACTTTGTAGATCTATATGAATAACATCCTTTTACTCTGATGCTCTCTGATGCAATTTAAAGTAATCGAACTGGTGTAATGAAAGTACAGTCTAAAGCAATATGAAACAGTTATGATAAGAGATTGTTTAAGTAATGAACATCGTAAAACTTACAAACACCACGAAAAGAAGCACTAGCAACATTCATTTAGAAACAGAACATTACTATCTTTCCGAATATTTATATAAAATGTGAATTTTGGGTTCAGTTACATGGATCATCTGAATGTGTCAACATGTGAAAGATGGGAAGAATCCTACAGTTTCATATAGGGCTATTCCATATGAAATCGATCAGTAAAAAACCTCGCATTTTTTTAATACTTTAATTTTTTCCCTACTTATACAAGGTGCTGAGGAGAGTGCATTTTCAAAAATATACTATCGAAAGTCAAACGGTTTTCGTATTGTTGAGCGACAAATTTAGCGTATTTTATAAAAACAAGCCTCTTTCAGCGCTTAGAACTCTGGAACCGTTTACTGCAGAACATTGAACGGGAGCTCATTTTGAAGCTGACATTTGGTAGGTTATGATAAGAAGTAATCGTTATTTTTATTGTACACAGAGAGACAGATAATCTGATTTTACTTACTTTTAGGCTTTTTGCCCATTTGTAAAAATGTAAAAAATATTGAGAAAAAACCTTGCATTCTTAAGAGGGATTCGGCATTGTTTGCTTAGTGGCTCGGCAATAAGTTTCGAGGGTAAAATAAATTATTTTCACATGCCTAGACTTGAACGACGCAGTACCGCATGCACTGGCCGAGAGCTGAAGATAAGCGAGCGTTGGGCGACATTTTACTCTTGTGTTCATGAAAACTTGTGATAAAGCTAGCCCAGCTATGCGCTACTAGACGAAACATCACGTGTTTGTCTCCTGGCCTTGCTTCCCTCGGCTAGCTCCCATCTCACAGTCAGCTGGTTAGTTCACAGGCGTACTATTTATTTTTTTTATTTGATATTTTCAATACTTTCTTATCAATGATGCACCAGTAAAAAATGTGTTTATTTGTACTTTCAATGCGGAATCTAACCATATATTTTAAAAATATTTTTTCGTGGGCTAAGGCGTCTTAATGAAGAAAAATCTAAATTTCTCCATTTCCATAAAAAGTAAGAAAAACTTTAATTTCTCAGCATCAAAATAAACCGTGATTTTGATCTCTGGGTGAAAGGGTTTCGGAGCCACAACAGTTTAAAGTTGCTAATTTTATGAAAATATGATAAATTTAAATATTTTATATTTGTAATTTAAACACTATGAAGTTCTGATGCCTCAAACTTTGCACAAAGCATTCTATCACAGTTGTCAACGGACAGAAAAAGTTTCATTGCATTTAAAAATTGCAAGGTCAATTTTCTCTATATTTCGATCGATTTGAGATGGAATAGCCCTATAAGATGCTAAAGAATAAATGGTTTGAAACTACAAGTCTAATGCCATTATAAAACAGTAGTTCATACTGTCTGTGGTAGATATACAGTATAAATAACAACTAGCAATTACATACCCAACCATAAATTTCTTAATAGTGGCAGATCGCAAAAGGGGAGGGTAATATATTCCATGAAACACCCAATGGTCTGCATTCTCATTCAATTTTGGACCAGTTGGAGCACCTGAAAAATAGCAAAAACAAAAATATATATATATATATATATTTTTTATTTTAGTAGGTTATTTTACGACGTTTTATCAACAGCTTACGTTATTTAGCATCTGAATGAGCTGAAGGTGATAATGCCGGTGAAATGAGTCCGGGGTCCAGCACCGAAAGTTACCCAGCATTTGCTCATATTGGGTTGAGGGAAAAGCCCGGAAAAAACATTAACCAAGTAACTTGCCCCGACCGGGAATCGAACCCGGGCCACCTGGTTTTGCAGCCTGATGCACTAGCCGTTACTCCACAGGTGTGGACAGCAAAAATATAAGCAGACAGTTACAGGTTGCTGAAAGACACTTGTCATTGCAAGTATATAGCTATTTTGGATAATACAGCTCTAAATTTTCAATAGGTCTAATTGAGTCTAATTTGTACAGGGAGATAGAAACTGTGGTGACCACTCTAAATAGACGAAACTTAGTTGAAAATACACTATCTACCAGAAAGTAATTGGGCACCCATGATTTTAGTTAATTTAGTATATCATTTGACTCTTGTGGCCGGTATGTGTTGCAGTGAGCAAGAGAATCAGTTGAGAAAGAGATGGAACGTGTGAGAGCTGTCAGACTTTGATAAGGGCATAATTGTGGGCTGCCATCTCAGTGGACGTCTAGCAAGGCAATAGCCGCTAAGGTAAACAGGCCCAAATCAACAGTAGCATTCGTCCTATGTAAGTGGAAGGTCGATGGACATTGTGACAATGGTAAATGTTCAGGGCGACCGAAAATTCTGATCAACAGATGTCACAGAACCCTAAAACGTGAGATTGTAACCACAACCAATGACTATCATCAGACAGGAGTTTCAAGCAGTGACAAACGTGTCTATTTCCATTGGAACATTGCGAACAGAGGCCCACCAACTCGGATATTCCGGAAGAGCAGCGGCACATAAGCCGCATATCACTAAGACGAATAAAGCTCAGAGACTCAGGTGGTGTTTGGACCATCGAAACTGGACACTGGAGCAGTGGAAATCGGTTCTATGGGGTAAAGAATCGAGATTTACATTATTTTGGTCTGATGGAGTGTATGGGTGTGGCGGCTACCCGGAGACGGCTTCTACCAGAGCGTATAGTGCCTACCAGGAAATTTGGTGCCAGTGAAGTGATGGTATGGGGGTGTTTCTCGTACTAAGGTGTAGGACCACTGGTGGTTGTTCGTGGCAGAATGTACTCACAGGCATACTGTACAATTCTGGATAAGAAATGCTCCCAACACTCTGGCGTTTCTATGGAATGAACCCTTGTTACTTCCAGGATGACAATGCTAAGTGCCATGTTTCAGCGGCTACTACGGTATGCAGACAATAATGTTCACCGGTTGGACTGGCCTGCACAGAATCCTGATCTCAATCCCGACGAGCACCTATGGGACAAATTGGACCGGCGATTGAGGTCTCGGGAGATGTGGCCAACTTCCATCGTCCAACTGAGTGCCATGTTGCAAGAGGAATGGCGACGCATTCCAGTGGATATCCTACACAAACTAGTGGAGAGCATGCCTATACAGGGTGGCTGCTGTTATAGCAACAAGAGGTGGTACCACGAGGTTCTAAAGGGGCAAAAACAGTGCCCAATTACTATTTGGTAGATAGTGTAGAAATGATGTCTTTAAGATAATATATTAATCAGTTGATTTGCATACAAGTGACACTTTTGTGCTGTTCAGTTTTATTATAATTTTAATATAGCTTATGATGAGTTCTCGGTTCAGCTTTATTTATAAATGTATCCTAATGCAGTGAAACATGTTTCAGTGTGCTCACCGTGCCACCCCATAGAATAGGGGAAAGAGGTCTTGAAGAGATTGTCATACTTGGTAGTGAGCACTTTGATGATAGCTGCCAGACTATTCTGCTGTGAACTATTCAAATCTGTAAATCGTTTCAAGTGAACTTTGGGCAGTAGCATTGTTTCGTATGGCCACACTGCCCAGTATGGCACAACCACCACCCAGTCTGCATTTTCAGTTACTATTCGTTCCTAGAACACAAAACATCATAGCTGTTTGTGACATGCAAAGGTATTAATTTGTCAACAAGAATTAAACATAATATGAACTCGAATAATTTCGAGGGAAAAATTATTCCGGGGCCGGGTATCGAACCCGAGACCTTTGGTTAAACATACCAACGCTCTACCAGCTGAGCTACCTGGGAACTCTACCAGACACCAATCCAGTTTTTCCCTCTATATCCACAGACCTCAAAGTGGGCTGACAACTGTCAAGCAACCAACATTGAGTGCACAGTAACTCTGTGTGACTTAAATTGTGGTTTTCTGTTAACGAATAGTGACGTGTATTATGCAAATCAAGCTTTCAGGTATACCTCCCTGTAAAGTTGATTTGAATAATTTCGAGGGAAAAATTGTTCTGGGTTCGATATCCGGCCCTGGAACAATTTTTCCCTCGAAATTATTCAAATCAACTTTATAGGGAGTTATACCTGAAAGCTCGATTTGCATAATATGAACTTGTCTTTTTCTTCTTAACAAAACATTGTCGCTAAAATATAGTGTGGCCTGCAACTTGAAAATGGATCACAGTCCTGCCATCTATCTGCAATATGCGGAACCTGAATCACGTAAGTGAAGTGGATAGGCATTGAATAAATACACATGTTAATGAAATATGTTACATTCCTAAAACAATGTACTTTGGAGAAATACGTGAATTAAAAATTTACAGATTTTTATCTGTTTGTTACTTACTTACTTACTGGCTTTTAAGGAACCCGGAGGTTCATTGCCACACTCACATAAGCCCGCCATTGGTCCCTATCCTGAGCAAGATTAATCCAGTCTCTACCATCATATCCCACCTCCCTCAAATCCATTTTAATATTATCTTTCCACCTATGTCTCGGCCTCCCCAAAGGTCTTTTTCCCTCTGGCCTCCCAACTAACACTCTATATGCATTTCTGGATTCGCCCATACGTGCTACATGTCCTGCCCATCTCAAACATCTGGATTTAATGTTCCTAATTATGTCAGGTGAAGAATACAATGCGTGCAGCTCTGCGTTGTGTAACTTTTTCCATTCTCCTGTAACTTCATCCCTCTTAGCCCCAAATATTTTCCTAAGAACCTTATTCTCAAACACCCTTAATCTCTGTTGCTCTCTCAAAGTGAGAGTCCAAGTTTCACAACCATACAGAACAACCAGTAATATAACTGTTTTATAAATTCTAACTTTCAGATTTTTTGACAGAAGACTAGATGACAAAAGCTTCTCAACCGAATAATAACAGGCATTTCCCATATTTATTCTGTGTTTAATTTCCTCCCGAGTGTCATTTATATTTGTTACTGTTGCTCCAAGATATTTGAATTTTTCCACCTCTTCGAAAGATGTTTGTTACATTGAAAAATATTTACCTTTTTCTCCAGTTCCTTCTCAACATAATCCATAAGCAAGGGACGTTTATACTTGTTGTAATACTCAAGCTGATAGTGATCTTTAATACGTGGCTCATTAGGAAAGAAGGCAGACGCCCATATCTGACAGTGCGGGTGTGGATTGGAACAACCCATGATGGCTCCCTTGTTCTCAAAAATCTGCACCCAAATGTACTTCTGACCAAGTTCTGTTATTTGTTCTATCCACCTGCAAACATATAATATTACAGGCATAAAAAGAATAAAACAACTATCAACCTTAATTTTTATAAGACAGTTATTTTTAAACCCTTTTATGTGACAAAGTGACGTCTCTTGTTACCAACGGTGACAAAGTGACGTCTCTTGTTACCAACATTATGCAAAGCTGCCAGGTGCAAAGTTACAATGGGTTGGGTGTAACTTCAAATAAAATTAAACTAGTGGCTTGTGCAGCAAACACTGCAAACTAAGTTCATTAGATGTTCAAATAAAAATTTTTCAGATTTATTTTCAACGAAAAATATCAGACATTTTGAAAGTTATTTGCTTCCATAATAATGAAACATACTACCTCTGAATGTTATTTTTATGCCAAATACTTTTTCTTGAACCTATCCACCTTCAGTTTTTGAGTCGGTGGTGTGATTGGAGACGGGGAGCATGCTGGGAAAGGGAGCATACGTCATCTATGCGAGAGAGTCACGCCCGCTGGTTTTAGGGCACTGAGTTTTGTTTGTTGGATGCCTGTAGTAGCCTTAAGTATTGTCAATTATAGGATTAGATAAGATTTGATGAGGAAGTAAATTTGTGAGAAGTGCTTTGCACAAAATTGACCTAAGTCAATGTTAGGCCCATTATCTCTTTGTTCCTCCTAATGTACTGTCTTCGCGCTACGAGTTGGCGCGGGGAGTAGATAGGCGGGATGGGGGAACTTTACGCTACACTCTGACCTGAAAACTTCGTCCACTTACTTGGCTACACGGGAACGGAGTCAGACATAAAAGATTCCGCATCTTCGGTGCTGTTGCTATGACTATCATTATCACATTTTTCAAAATTTCTGGAGTATGATCTGTCCATGATAATCGTCTGTTTATGTTCCAGCCGTGTATATTAATTCGAATCTCTCAACAAAGCCATTAGCCCCACCGCCCCCATCCTGATGAACAACAATGAGTGTTCTGGATACATTTACGGTAGTCAAAACTCCCGTAACATTTTTATCGTGCCAGAACTTGGGAAACGTTAAATTGGTAGGTCTATCTATCCGCATTTCGTCCAGATACAAAATCGGTTTTTCCACTTTCCTAAGCTTTCTTATTTGCTGTAGATATCTTCACGTATTCCAATTTACAGTGTTTTCCTCAATTTTTTTTTGCTGCACACTTCTTCCACCTGAAATCCTTTTTCTTCAGTATTCGTCTTAATGTTGTCTTTCATTTCAAATCAATTCTCTCTTGTAGCAGGGGTAAAAGCTTGTTACTACTTTTTTTTTAGTTGGTTGTTTAACGACATTGTAATAACTATGTACTAGCTTCTTCAGTGTCGATTGAATTAATGATGGCGAGATGGTATTTGGCAAAATGAAACCAAGGATTCGCCATAGATTACCTGACATTCGCCTTCCGCTTGGGAAAACCTCGGAAAAAACCCAACCAGGTAGTCAGCGCAAACGGGAATCGAACTCACTCCCGAGCACAACTGCAGATCAACAGGCAAACGCGCTACCTCCTGAGCTACGCCGGTGGCCCTCTTTCTTTTTCAAATAAAAATTCTCAATTATATCTTTTTTGTTAATCTCCCGTCGAAGTCATCTACATTTGCGTTTCGGTAGTCTGGACGTTTACATTTTTTCCTTATACGCTGTATTGTTCTTGTGGATAGATTAGAGTACTTTTCTATCTTTGCTGTAGGTTTCGTAAGAGGAATGCAAAGGCACTGTTGTTCTTTTTCTTCATCACAGAATTATTTTGCACTTATAATACTCGTATTCCTTTCTTCACTATAGATTGTCAATCCTTGTTTCCTCTTTGTCGATATATTTGCAATAAACAAAAACTGCTATAAACCTAAATAACAGTATACAATAACATAAATTCTATTAACTATATTATTATCAACACTATTAACACGAAAAGCAAAGGATAACTAAAGCAATACAAGATTTGTGGTATACTGAAAACAATTGTCTTGTTGAAACTAATAAAACACTACAGTAAAAACCCCACTATTATTTTCACAAAGTCGCAAAGATTCATAGACACGTGCAGTAGATGTTTGTGAAACAGGAATATTGCAGTGAACAGCGCGGTGCGCATGCGCGACTGTTTCCCTCCGCCCCGTCTAAGTACTTCAGCCGCCTTCTCCTGGCGTGACAACAGTATGTGTGTGTGTATGTATCTACATAGATGGCTACATGCATGGGTGCTTTTATCAGTTGTGATTTATTGATACCAGAATGAAACAAGTTTGTCGCACACATAAGTCAATTAGCAAGTTAATAATTTAGTCTGTTAACAATATCGAACATGACATGTAAGTTAAGTAATTTGTTGATATGCTGTAAGTACTAACTTTTCTATTACTGTTTGAATCTCTTGCACTGTCATAAGTGGAAGAGTTATGTTTGATTTCGGATGAAAGCACATAACCCTACATGTGCCTTGAGCCTTTTCCATTTGAAACAATGGATCACTGCTCGGTGAAGGGCTAGGAACATCTTCAAGAAGTGCTGGGAAATCATTGGTGAACGTAAATGTTGATTCATATTTCGGATTCACCTGAAAAGTAAAAAAAATACACGTATAATAAAACTAGAGGTAGATTCGATTGACACTTAATCCCAAAGGGCTGTTCTCTGTCCCAAATTTATTATATCAGACACCCGATACAGTATATATATTTTTTTCATTTCATTTATTGTATTCTATAGATCTTACATCAGCACTGAGGCTTTAAGATTTGGAACAAGTCAAGAGTTGCAATTTCTTGGCGAGATGAGGTGAGGAGATTACCTGACATTTTCCTTACAGTTGGGGAAAACCTCTGTAAAAACCCAACCAAACGGGAATCTAACCCAAGCCCAATTCTGGACTAACAGGCAAGTGAGGCTTGTTTCATTCTACGGCATATTTACAAAAGGATGTTTTACCATGGGTCAGATAAATGTACCTAGAAACAAAATAAAGAACTGTGACCAAACATAAAATTTGAATTTCCCTGCACTCACAAAAAATTATGGTCTGCCTGAATTCAATGCGTTTTGCTGCCCAATCCCATTATGTAACGGCCCTACCCTGTTCAACATCTACTTGAATTTAGTAAAGAACTGTTTTCTGAACATGGGAGGAGTGATAGCAGGAGGAAGAAGAATAAAATGCATAAAATTTGCTGATGATATGGCATTGTTAGCAGAAGAGGAAATGATACTAAGGGATATCCTACTTTAGCTAAATTACAGCTGTGAGGAGTATGGGATGAAGATAAATGCAAATGAGACGAAGACTATGGTGAGAGGAAGATAAAATAAAGAAGATAAACTTGCGAATTCTAAATGAGGCAGTAGAGCAAGTGGACAGCTGTGTACTATAAGCAGTAACATGAGCTGCTGCCAGGAAGTCAAAAGGAGGATAGCAATGGCCAAGGAAGCTTTTAATAAAAAAAAGAGCATCTTCTGCGGACTTCTGGAAAAAGAACTAAGGAAGAGACTAGTGAAGTGCTTTGTGTGGAGTGTGGCATTGTATGGGGCAGAAACATGGATGTTACGACGAACTGAAGAGAAGCAAACAGAAGCATCTGAAGAAGAGAGAATAAGAAATGAAGCTGTGTTGGAAAGAGTGGGTGAAGAAAGAATAATGCTGAAACTGATCAGGAAGAGGAAAAGGAATTGGTTGGGTCACTGGCTGAGAAGAAACTGTTTACTGAAGGATGCACTGGAGGAAATGGTGAATGGGAGAAAAGTTCGGGGCAGAAGAAGATATCAGATGATAGACGACATTAAGATATATGGATCGTATGAGTAGACAAAGGCAGAAAATAGGAAAGATTGGAGAAAGCTGGGTCTGCAGTGAAAGGCCTGCCCTTGGGCAGAACATAGAATGAATTAATTTAATACTGCACATTTGATTTACACTTGCCAAAATGTTGCAATTGTGGACAAAGCAGACATTGCAGAGGGCTTTTCTCGTGGTAGGCTTACTCCCGTTTCCATCTATCTTTCCACCAACACACTCCACCTTCTCGTTATTTCATCTGTCGTAATAGTTACAAATTAGACTGTGGTGAAGTCTTGAGATAGTATGGGTTTCACATGTTGATATAAGAAGAGCTTGGGGCTTCGGGCCCTGGAGCTTATCATGTACTCCTCTGTCAGGGCTGTCAATATCGGATTCATGAATGCCACCCGTGTCACCTGCATAACCGGTATGCAGTTTAGGGCACACAATGGACCAAAGCAATCTTCTGTGCAAGGGTCCGTCCAGGTCCAGCCCTTGAAAAGCCAAGTCTAATTATCAAAATTGGGGTTTCAGAACAAAATTAATATCCCTAATTAATTTCATAATCAGAGTAATAAATAATAAGACTAGACTTTTTATATAGGTACCGGGGTATGGCAAGAAACTGTAAGGAATATTCGCAAATGTAAGATACATTGATTAGTATTTTACCTGCCCATTTGGCCTAGTAACTCCAGGGCAAAGAGGGTTTTTCGGATCAAATTCTGGAATTTTTTCATCAGGTGCATCTTCTATTTGACCACTCCACGGTCGCTTTGTCCTATGTGGAGACACGAGTATCCATTCACCCTTCAGTGGATTGTACCGAACGTGCACATGGTCTAACAGAAAAGCAAAATGTATAAGAAATTAAAAGAGTGACTAACCTAAACATAGATTTCAGTTTTAGAAAATACAATTTAACACAATAATTAATTGATATATAAACGGCCATTATATCTCTCACCCTCTCTATTGAATTCCATAATTATTTTCACTCCTCAAACAAGTTGTGGGCCTGTTTTCTTGCGCGAAAACGACTACTTTCTTATCAGTTTTTGTGCATCTGTGACATTGATTTGACCTCATTAATAGGGCACATTTTGATATGATAAAAATCTCTTTGATCCCCTACATTTTCATTAATACGCAAAGTCATATATTTACTTCTCTCGCATTAATTAGCTACCTGTCATAGTATTGAATGCATTTCTTTTGTTGAATGTCGTTTGCATTTTGCATGATAGAGAAGTTCACAAACGAGGGAAATTTTTTTTCCTTCAAATTCTTTCTGTGCTCGTTATGAGAGCAAGTTCGCTAGGGTCACTGCCTTGTTAGATCGCATACTATAGGTTATGATCCAGTAGGTAGTGGCTAGGGGGATGCTATAATCCTTGGTCGTTTGGTGTAGTCAAAGATAAAGGAATGTGACAATGTGAGAGAATACGATATAAACATGGCGAGAGGAAGTAGCGCTGGGTTTGACAGACACATTACTATATTTTCTCCCGAGGGTAGATTGTATCAAGTCGGTAAGTATTTGTTTGTAGATTATCAACAATTCAATAACAGTCTTATATAATATTATTTACGTGCCAAGAACTTTTACTGATCAAAAATAATTTGAAAGCTTAAATGCAGGTAGCATGACTAGGCGGTCTGTGTGTTTGCTAATAAGCTCTCATGAAATATTCGGAATATTGTATATAACTTTGTTATCTTCTTACAGAATATGCTTTCAAGGCTATTAACCAAGGGGGACTGACTTCCGTTGCGTTAAAAGGCGTGGATACAGCTGTAGTGGCAACTCAGAAGAAAGTGCCTGTTGGTATTTTTATCATTGTTACAATGTATATACGTAAAGATTAATTTTTGGTCCTACAGAATATAACAAAGGCCGCAAAAGGAAAAACATTAAAGGAGAGGTATTCGATCCGGTGCTGTGGATTGAACTTAAGCGTAGTTCAGTGGTTAGAGCACTTGGTACATAGAATCAAGGACCTGGGTTCGATCCCCGGCTCCGGAGTGAATTTTTCTCCTCTAATAACCTTGTTAAGGCCCATTCACAATGAAAATTAAACATAATCGCAACATAAACACAGAAGTTTGCGGCCAAGCTACCAAATGGGATCATTCACAATGATTCACATAAACACTGACATTAACATTACCGTAAGACATTAACATGAAAGTTTGCAAACTCCAAACTTTCATGGTTATGCTTACGTGATTTGCAAACAGAACACAATCGTGGAGCACTGAAGTATACGACAGAATATGAGAAAATGGCGTCGTTATTATGTTTCCATGGTTACCAAGTATGTTTGCTGTTATGTTTATGTTCCCATCGTGAATGATGGTATGACTTCTTGATTTTACCGTAACGTTTACATTCTAGTTAACGCTTACGTTATGTTTAATTTTCATCGTGAATGAGCCTTTAGCCTTTACACTTTTTTTTTTGACTACATCGTATATCTGTAAAATTATTGTGGAGTATTCTGTACGAAATGGGCATAATGGTGTTTTTGAATGAAAGCATCGCCTAAAAGGATGTTTTTTTTAGTAGTATGATGTTTAAAATATGGGTGAAACTTCGGTATCCCCCCCACACTACACACGGGAGAGAAAACGTACTTCGCTAATTTTCACATTCCTCGGCTTCATATCACTTAAATAATCCTCTGAACTAACACACTAACCTTGTCACATAGTAATAGTAGTAGTAGTAGTAGTAGTAGTAGTAGTAGTACTAGTACATAGAATGCAAGTGATCCTTGGTGATCCACGCTAGATATACACGGCAATGGTTGCCAGCCTTTCTTTACAACTTGAATTGTCGCGTTCTTGATTATCTTCCTCCATTGGGTTCTATCTCAAGCCAGGTTCATTATCTCTGTCCATGAGAGGTTGGTTGCTTTCTTGACTTCATCATGCCATCACCTTCTTCTTCTTCCTCCTCCTCCTCCTTCAGCTATTCCTAACATGATGTCCTTCTCCATTGCTGACGATTTTCTCACTAATTGTGTGTGCCCGAAATATGACAGCTTAAGCTTTGTGGCTATAGCTTCCAGAGAGCAACTAGGTTTCAGTTCCTGCAGAATAGATGTGTTTGTTCCTCTGTCAACTCAGTTACTTTTAGCATCCTCCTCAATGACCACGTCTCAAAAGCGTCTATTTTTCTCTTGTATGCAATTTTTAGTGTACAGTTTTCGCACTTGTACAATACTGTTGGAAAGATCATTACCTGGGTTAGCTTCATTTTGGTTCTAATTGATATTCCTGAATCATTTATAAACTTACTACATTTCTTCATTGCTGCTTTTCCTAGAATTATTCGCTTTTTTTATTTCTTCCGTGCAACTGCTTACTTTTGATATTACTATGCCCAGAAAATTGATTTTATCCACTTTCAAATTTCATCATTCATTTTTATCGAAGTATCCTGTCTTGTAGTCATGATCGAAGTCTTCTTGACGTTTAGTTTGAGTCCTGCTTTGCTGCCCTTTTCTGACATTCTTGTTATTAATTTTTCCGCTAAACTGGAGAATTTGCTATGCCGTTAGGGTTATGATCAAATTGAACTAAATACACAATGTGGCCAACATAAGGACATGGCTTTGGTCTGTGTCATCATTAGAAGGAGAAATTTGCTTTTTTTCTCTCTCTATCGCCTTCGTTCTGAACATTACTGATATATAGCACCAGTGTTAGCGGCAAGATGTATTTGCTTAAATATTGCGAGTAGATTACCTAGCTTAGATGAGGGGCTTGCGACAAGAACAGTTTTGTTGTGGCGTATGCGTGACTTCTCATGCAGTGGCAGCATGATCCTTACTTGAATTTATTTTCGTGTGTACATTCCAGATCAAATCAAGAAGATATCTTCTTGCTCTGGTTACACATCTTGCATATTATAAAAGTACCACATTACCAGACAGCTTATTTGTAAATAACAAAATTAGGGCACATGTGACTGATTTTTTAAAGACTGGAGTCGTTATGCTAGCTTTAAATCATTATGATCATCATTGAAGAATATGTCTTATTTTTAATCTTATTTCAACCAGTATTTATTCTGGAGACAGGTAGGCCTACATGTGAAATTTCGACTTACCAGTATTTTATTTTTATTTACACATGAAAAATTGGTTGTACACCTGTGTACACTTTCAAAATTGAATATCTTCAGAAACATTATTAACAAAACTCAAGACGTTGTGAAACATTTAGACTGTTTTAGAGTACGACATTGCTAGGTGATATTATCTAATTCGTGTTCTTCCTAACGATGTTCCATGCCATATAAAATACAGGAATTGTTTGAGCGTAGTACTTAGCATTTTAAACAGTGGTGCAGAATGTTAGGAGTACATCTGGACATTCCTTTACCCACTTTTCAGTTATTGTGCCTAGTCATTGAAGCATGAATAGTTTTCATTGTGGGTATGAAATTAATTTTGTTATTGTTATAAATGATGTAGGTAATTTTCGTTTTAAATTGCTGTGTGTACATCCCCATACTTACTTACTTACTTACTGGCTTTTAAGGAACCCAGAGGTTCATTGCCACCCTCACATAAGCCCGCCATCGGTCCCTATCCTGAGCAAGATTAATCCAGTCTCTATCATCATATCCCACCTCCCTCAAATCCATTTTAATATTATCCTCCCATCTACATCTCGGCCTCCCCAAAGGTCTTTTTCCCTCTGGCCTCCCAACTAACACTCTCATCCTCATTGCTTAAAGAAATTTGTTATAATTGAGTATACTTAAAAATTAAAAAAAAGTACAAGAATGAGTTCAAATTTACTAATTTAAATCATAATGTTTACCTGTACACCTGTTAAATGAGATTTCATAGCTTACATAAACTGCAAAGGCAGTGTTCTTTAATTCTCTGCCATTTTGAAGGAAAAAAAAATCGGTAATTTCCTAGAAGACGGGCAAAATCCAACATGGCTGACGAAAACTACAAAAAACGTTATGCCAACTATAAAGTTCAAATGTCACCAAACATCAAAAAAAAAAAAAAAAAAGAGATGGAAAATCAAATATATATCTATATTTTTAAAGAGGAAAAAGCCCTCCAAATAAATTAAAATATAATTAATTTTTCACCTTTGATTGTTTTGGCGTTTGGTGGCATTCGAATTTCATAGTTGGCAGTACTTTTCTGGCAGTTTTCGTCCGCACTTTACCCCCGAAAATCACTAAAACACAAAACAAATAATAATTTATCACCTTATCAAATAAAATTCATTTCTCATTGACGTCAATTCTCATCGACGTCTTCAACGACAACCACTTCACTTCAAGTATATGACACAGGCTTTAAGGCAATTTAAACACACTATGCAGGCAATAAAGTACTGAACCAACACTTTGTCGTACAGTCAACTTCGCATAAATAAATCATGTGTTTACACTGAATGAAATTCTCTTCGAACACTATTACACCTTAACTTATACAGAAAATTCAGTAAATAATTCCTTTAAACAACATAAAAAACAGTTTTCTCCTCAAAATTCAACACAATTCTTATTCACCAGCGAAACAACTAAACCATAATCGACACAAAACCCAAAATTTAATACTTTGTTTGAAGTTCACACATATTTCACAATATCATAAAATGACAAACTTTCAAGTTTCAGCCATCAGACATAATATAACCACCACTCACGTCAAACAACCAAGAACAACTGACACCGTCATTATCCATTCAAAATTAATGAAAATTCTAGAACAAATGACAACTGTAACCAATCAAATTAAAAGAAAATCACGGTGACACCTAGTATAAAAACCTAGAACTAACATATAAAAGTCACTAAAAGTTCACCAACATTTAACTCTGAAGTAAAAAAAAGTTGGTAATGCTTACTACATTCAACCAAGTGCCCGTCTTCTATGAAATTACCAAAAAATCCAATAGGTTTATTGAATCTTTCTGTATAAATGCATTTACACGAATACTTAACATACACTCACCCTAGTACATGAAATAACTCTTCACACAGATACACATCGTGCACAACGTGGCCCGCCGAAGTGATGTGCAAGTTGAAAATGGGTCACAGTTCTGCCATCTATTCGCAGTATGCAGAACCCGAATCACGCAAGTGAAGCGGGTGGGCATTGGAAAAACACACACATCTAGTGCATGCAGCATACATAGTCTTATTTCGCACATGGAATTGCTCTTAAGAGCTCATCTGTGTTTTTACACTTCTCACAGTATTTGCAGTGTTACGAAATAATACTGATAGATTGGAGCTTTATGAAATGAATGTTTGTATATCTTTTGATACAAAATTAAACTAAAATGCTAAAATTATTTTCTGAGATTCATTAGTCCAGATGAAAGTGAACTCGCTTTTTTTTTTTTTTTTTTCAATATATGGAAGAAAACTTGAGTTAATTATACGATGTAAGAGTAATGGAACAGAGAAAAATTCTCTCCGGTGCCGGGATTTGAACCTGGGTTTTCAGCTCTACGTGCTGATGCTTTATCCACTAAGCCACACCGGATACCACCCCGGCGCCGAACAGAAAGGTCTCAGATTAAGCTCCAACTCTTGGGTTCCCTCTAGTGGCCGCCCTCTGCACTACGTCATAGATGTCTATGAACATAGGACCGAAGTCCACACATGTACTGAGGTGCACTCGTAATGAGTGACTAGTTGGCTGGGATCCGACGGAATAAGCGCCGTCTTAAATCACGAAGTGATTTACGCATATCATATATATTATTTTAATGTACCGAAGTACATATGATATTTCCATGCAGATATTCTGCGTCATCATACGAAGTAAGAGTAATGGAACGGAGAAAAATTCTCTCCGGTGCCGGGATTTGAACCCGGGTTTTCAGCTCTGCGTGCTGATGCTTTATCCACTAAGCCACATCGGCTACCACCCCGGTGCCGAACAGAATCGTCTCAGATTAAGCTCCAACTCTTAAGTTCCCTCTCATCGTATGATGACGCAGAATATCTGCATGGAAATATCATATGTACTTCGGTACATTAAAATAATATATATTCAGTTAATTAGTTAAGGGAGTCTTTTTTGTATCTTCAGTGAAAATGGTGCAGTGATTCAGCAAATAATATGCAGATGACTAAACTGTTTATTGCAAAATGTGCAGGGAACCAAGTAAGACGTATTTATATTCTATTTGACGTGCATTCACGTTATTACTATACAGGATGAATGCAGTGTGATATGTGCATGTTATTAGACATGGCAGAACGTGTTATAGATGCAGCATGCCATCTTTAATAAAACCGAATTTTTCTTTTATTTTCTCTTTTTATACAGGACAAGCTACTTGATTCCTCAACTGTGACTCACCTTTTCAAGTTAACATCTAGAATTGGATGTGTTATGACTGGAATGATTGGTGAGTAATTTGGTTTATTTTTGTGAGATCAGTTCTATTATTTCAGGAGCAGCAGCTCAAAAACATCCAGTTTTATAACAGAAGAAAAATATACAGAGCTCCCACAAGTAACTGCTATAATAACTTTTCGAGGAAGATCATTTAACATACCAAGTGATGAATTTCAGAGATGTTGCCAGGAAGGAATTCTCTCTAATGCTAGAGCTCAAAATTTCTCTCCTGAGAATTTCAAAAGGCGTCTAAACTATTGTAGTCTGAGTTTGAAACAATTTATAACCTTTTACTTTAAAAGTGGATTAGAAATTTTAGTGAATCCTATTTCTTCAGTCAGTCTAAACAAGATAGAATCTCTGGGTGCTATTCATAGACATTTCGCAGCGTGTGCTACGAGCGTACTAAGCTAGCCCCGGCTATCCACTGGTTACTTGTCATATCCTATGGCTAACACTGGTTTATAATACGAAAAATGCTGATCATCCACCGGAAGCCCACACTAAAAATGTCTATGAATACGGCCCTACAACTTTAAAAATTGTATACCCGGTATTAACATTAACTAAACATGCTATTATTTTTATTTTTTTTTTCTTACTTTGAAACTATTGATGAAATAATAGTGTGTCCTTATCTAATCATGGTGTATTCATCAGATACATTATGAATATGGTACGTATAATAATAATAATAATAATAATAATAATAATAATAATAATAATAATGCCATATATACGCAAATATCCGTGCACATTTTTTTCCGGAATTTAATGAAAAATTGGGTTGCACACATTATTTGAAATAAGGTTGCCACTGCTTTGCCTCGAACACTGGATCCCGTTATACTATAGAATTGTTCGGCCTTGTGCCTCAGTCTGTGTAGCTTAGAGTTGGGCAACACGATTCTTTTTCAGAAATTGATTTCAATGATTCAATCATATATTACGAATCATTATGATTCTTCCCAGTCTGTGATTCCAACTATTCTTTTGAATCGTCAACGAACGATTCACAGCACTCTTCCCTTTGCAAACCACGGGTAAAACAAAAACATTCTACATCTCTGACATAGATGGCATGATAGTCTCTTTCTGATTGGCTGCAAGTGGGCAAGCACCTGGTGGCAGTGGATAGATGGTATCTTTACAATTTTGGGAGGTGTGAAATATTATTTAGGTGACCTGAACTGAAGTTATAAATATATTTATTATGGTAAATATTTCGAGAGTATTTACGTTTTTTTAATATTAGGAAAAATTATTACTTTGTTCTTAGATGAAATTGTGTTAAAATTAAAATAAAATTTGTTTTGATTATTTTTTCTTCAATGTAACAGCTGTGGCCTTACTTTAAGTATTTTCTTTCCTTACTAGTGCTAATAACAAAACTTGTTCCTTTATTAAAGGATCACTTTTGTTTTATAGCTGACAGCAAGTCTCAAGTGCAGCGTGCCCGCTATGAAGCTTCTAATTGGAAGTACAAGCATGGATATGAAATTCCTGTCGATGCCTTGTGTCGCCGAGTGGCTGATATATCACAAGTGTACACTCAGAATGCAGAAATGCGTCCTCTGGGCTGCAGTAAGTTGTTTCGTTATAAAGAAATTTCAGCAAAATCATTTAATCTCTTAAGAGAGTGAGTCTGCTTGAAATAAACACCTTAATAAAAAAAATTAAATCTCATAAGTTGCCTAACTTATTGTCGGACCATCGGATCTGTGCCCCCGTAAGATATACGAACTGAACCCTAATTCCTTCTCAGCCTCGGTAATTCATTTCTCTCCCTGCATTCCTATCTCTCTCCCTTTCTCTCCCCCACTACT
The DNA here is from genome assembly GCF_040183065.1 of Periplaneta americana. Lineage (NCBI taxonomy): Eukaryota > Metazoa > Arthropoda > Insecta > Blattodea > Blattidae > Periplaneta > Periplaneta americana. Next base: position 159,485,294 of record NC_091127.1, on the reverse strand, counting down.
CACAATTTTGAGCCTTCTTGCGGGACAGTTTATTTGCACTTGCAGTCCAGTGTTGTCAACTCAACATGAATACTGTAGCACGGAGTGGCGAAAGAAATATTATTAAGCAAGTACGTAATAGCATTTTGCGATTAAGAGAAACAAACAGGTCAATATCTCGTTCCTATAAATAAGGCAACGAAAAGAGCAGCTGCGATTACAGGTGAGGCTTATTTTATTTCAATTGATTACATATTAAAATTACTTACTTAACTAATACTGATAATACAATATGTTATGTAATTATATAGGCAGGTCAGAGCGCCTAATCAAGAAAATAAGGAGCGAGAGAGTCTGTGCAGGAGATGAAAAGATAGAATTACCAGGGAAGAACAGACCAAGGGAATCTTTAATTCTTGTAGGTGATATGAATCAATGTATATTTTAAGAAGAAAGATAGGCCTACAAGAATTTTATACCGTGCAGAAAGAAGTTCCGACAATGAAGAAATTAATGAAGGTTGCGAGAGAAGCAATAATTTCCAAGGTTTGAGAGAAATGCTACGGAAAGTGATTCGAGACATGGGATTTAGGTTTAAAAAATGTAGAAATACAAGATGTATTTTGATTGAAAGAAATGATATTGTAACATGGAGGACCAGTTATTTATGACACTGTTTGATGGAAGTTTGGCAACATCCCTATTCGGCAAGGTTCGTGGTCTGCTGTTTGATGTTGTGGGAGGAAAGTGGAGTGAGTACAGGCGTTAACTTTTTCAAGAACGACGACAGCGCTGAAGGGGCACAGATCCGATGGTCCGACAATACTTTTGCTTAATAATTTATTAAAAACTTTAAGTTTGGTTCGAATCTGATGACTGTTTTGAGAACTTCCCGTAAAGATTACTATAAATAAATTTGTAACACTTGAAAGTTTTGATTCTGATTTTCTAATATGATTTCTTGTTTCAGGTATGATACTGATAGCGTATGATGATGAAAATGGACCCTGTGTTTATAAAACAGATCCTGCTGGGTATTTCTGCGGCTATAGAGCTATAAGTGTTGGCTCCAAACAAACGGAAGCTAATAGCTATTTGGAGAAAAAGCTAAAGAAGAAGCAAGAATATACAAGTGAAGAAGCCATTCAGGTTAGTTTTAATACCGTGTACTGTTGACTTGACATTATATTATCAAAATTTATCTTTTAATTATAGTTTGACAACTTCAAGTGAAACCCCGTAAAACACGCCAACTTCTGGAATCTCTCTCTTTCTTTCTTCTCCCTCCCTCTCTCCTCGTCATTCAGTCACCAATCACCACGTAAATATCTGAGAGGGTGTGCGTGGGCATCGCGACCAATAGAAGAACCACTCTCCAGTATTACCACAATAACGGATTCTTCATTTTTGCCTCGACTGTCGGCTATACTAAAAGGCAGGTTATGAACCGACTAAACCGGAAGCAACGTTCTGTTGCTCTCTTTCTGAGCTCTGTTGCCACATAGCGGCACGAGATTGAAAGCATGTTCAGCGTTTGTTACCGATATGTTTAAAATAACTACTGTCTATAGTTCTCGATAACACTATCAACAATATTAGTAATTAAAATTACTGTTTTTAAGAAAGCACGAGCTAATGACGCTGGTACGAAATGCAATTCGTAATGCAAGTGGTACTACAAATGAACTGGAAAGTTTGTCTACACTGTCTCCGTGATTCCGTTGCCAGATTTTCATTAGCAGACGACATTTTCACGCGAGGTCCAATGAAAAGCTCCGTTCTCCTTTTCCCCTCCAACGCCCCACACTCAACGTGTCATCACTGTACAGGCTACCCCTCTAACCTGCACTTTCCTCTCGCCCTTCCAACTACTTCCTGTTTAGTCGGTTCATAACCTGGCTTTTAGTATAGGAAGGTTCCATTATGCTAGCATTGCAGGCAACTAGTCAACCTTTTAATGCTTTTGTTAGCTGGTTTGACAAACTGTGAGTGGACCTGCAAGTACATAGTGCATAGTGCTCTCTCCCTTCCCCCCGTTCTTTCTCACTTGCTCCTCCCCAAGACAGCCAGCGCTCACGTAGTAACTCGGTCAGGGTTTCAGTTCGATTTGTCAATCTATAGTGGGATTCATAACTTGACAGTGAGAACTGTAGAACTTGTATTGACGGCAGTGTACTGTGCTGGGGCTCGAAAAGAGAAACAATCAGATAGTATGATCTAATGTAATGTAATGGTAGGTTAGCATTAAACTGTGAGACTTTGAACTTCGTGAATTTATCTACAATGCATGTGAAAGAAAAACAGTCAACTCACAAGAAAAAGTAGAAAGCGAGTGTGAGAAGTATAATTTTATTGCGAAAGAATTCATATATTTTATTAATACGAGTAATAATTTAATTAGAATTTTTAATAATGAAATACACGAATAATTAATTAATTAAAAATTATTAATTTCAGTCTGTGTCTGTTTAGCAGTGCTTCTTGTTTGAAGTAAGGTAGACTGTTTTGTTCATGAATTCCTACAATTATTTTACCTAATAAGTCTTCTGATTGTGTGTGCTGCAGTAATACATATTTCAGTGGTCCTGTATGTTTGCTGTAATGTACTGATTACAACAGTGCATATTATGTATGGTATACAGGGTATTAAAAAGTAACGTTTACAACGTTTCAGGGATGATAGAGGAGGTAAAAACAAACATCTTTTGTAAGTGACAAAACTTTGGCAGATGTGCCGTTTATTGTGTACGTAAGTGTCAGTATAATCCATAAGGAACAAGACCAATTGTCGTTTTAGAGGTGGTGTTCAAACTGCCATCCATTGAAGGCATTGCACAACTGGTACCTTCGTACTATGGACTGTCTGCAACGCTCAAAAAAGTCAACATTGTCTCGAATAACATGTGCAGTTTCAACAACGCGAGCAACTAAGTCTTCTGCCGTATCGATCGGTGTCTCATACACAAGACGTTTCATGTCTCCCCACAAGAGAAATCCAGTGGGGTTAAGTTCGGTGATCGAGGTGGCCACATATACAAAAACAGTAAATTAATTTTAACATAAAAAATAAAATAAAATAAAAAAATTAATTTATATAATATTTCAGGCCCACCCCTGCCAATCCAACGATCGGGGAATGTAGCATTTAGGTGGTTCCTGACACAACGATCAAAGTGTGGAGGGATAAAAAAGATGTTTGTTTTTACCTTCTCTATCATCCCTGAAACGTTATAAACGTTATTTTTTAACACCCTTTATATACCTATATGAACTGCACGCATTGTATTCTTCACATGACATAATTAGAAACATTAAGTCCAGACATTTGAGATGGACAGGGCGAATCCAGAAATGCATATAGCATGGTAGTTGGGAGGCTGGAGGGAAAAAGACCTTTGGGGAAGCCGAGACGTAGATAGGAGGATAATATTAAATGGATTTGAGGGAAGTGAGATGATGGTAGGGACTGGATTAATCTTGCTCAGGATAGGGACTGATGGCGGGCTTATGTGAGGGTGGCAATGAACCTCCGGGTTCTCTAAAAGCCGTAAATAAGTATATATACCTGTATAATAAGTAAAAGTGTCAATTTTAATTTGTAAGAAATTTCTCTGTGGTATTCGTGCAAAACAGGTGTGAGAGAATGAATGTATATCCATGTTTTGTCAATATACACTAAAGGTCTTTACCCTTAGGCTTCATCCTTTCTCAAGAATCGAAAATTATATTCTTATTAGGCTACAGTGTCTTTGCATTGATTTAGGAAGTTTATTATCTGTTACATTTTTTAAAATTAGCACACAGGTACCATTTTTGATTCTTGCCTTTCCTATTTTACAAATATTACTCTTCATTAAATTTGAACACACTTGTGTCTTGTGTAGGGTTATTAGAACACTGAACTTTTTCTGCTTTGAAATAGTTTTATAAGTAGTGCCTTGCCTGTCCTTGAGGTTACCTCACCATGATGTCATTGTTATATTGTGAGCAGAACAATCCGCCATATTGAATCCCAAACGATTGACATCAGTTGTACTGTAAGTGAAGATCTGACATATGGAGCATTTTGCTTTTAAACAATAATACGGTATTGATTTTATGCAATGGTTGGTTATGTGTCTGCAATTATCATGATGCCATTAAAATTAAATATTAATTCCTATTCGTGCTAACCTCCACCATAATAATAAAACCATGGGGAAACACTTTAAATAGAATAAGTAAAGAACTATCACTAATAGAAGAAATTGAAGAGTAGATCTGAAGCCAGCCTATAAGTATCTCATATACTTTCTGCCCAGAAAAAAGAAAAAAGAAAACATTTTTTTAACAATGTAACTATCATTATTCTTTTCTGTATTAAAATATTGATATGTAATTAATGTGTATTTTAATTATATGTAAATACAATGAAAACTTAATATTTCACTACCCCAAACTTGCATACGGGCTATTCCATATGAAATCGATCAGTAAAAAAACCTTGCATTTTTTTTATACTCTAATTTTTTCCCTATTTATACAAGGTGCTGAGGAGAGTGCATTTTCAAAAATATACTATCGAAAGTCAAACGGTTTTCATATTGTTGAGCGACAAATTTAGCGTATTTTATGAAAACAAGCCTCTTTCAGCGCTCAGAACTCTGGAACCATTTACTACAGAACATTGATTGGGAGGTCATTTTGTGAAGCTGACATTTGTTAGGTTATGTTAAGAAGTAATCCTTATTTTTATTGTACACAGAGAGACAGATAATACGATTTTACTTACTTTCAGGCTTTTTGCCAATTTGTAAAAATGTAAAAAAAAAAATTGAGAAAAAACCTTCCATTATTAAGAGGGATTTGGCATTGTTTGCTTAGTGGTATGGCAGTAAGTTTCGAGGGTATTAAATAGATTATTTTCACACACCTGGACTTGAACGGCACAGTACCGCACACACTGGTCGAGAGCTGAAAATAAGCGAGTGTTGGGCGTCATTTTACTCCTGTGTTTATGAAAACCTGTGATAAAGCTAGCCCAGCTATGCGCTACTAGACGAAACATCACGTGTTTGTCTCCTGGCCTTGCATGTCTCGGCTAGCTCCCGCCTCACAGTCAGCTGGTTAGTTCACGCGCATACTATTTATTTTCTTTATTTGATATTTTCAATACTTTCTTATCAACATACCATCAGTAAAAAATATGTGTTTATTTGTACTTTCAATGCGGAATCTAACTATATATTTTAAAAATATTTTTTCCTAGGCAAAGGCGTCTTAATGAGGAAAAATCTAAATTTCTCCATTTCCATAAAAAGTAAGAAAATCTGTTTATATCTCAGTATAAACTTTTAATTTCTCAGCATCAAAATAAACCATGAGTTTGATCATTGGGTGAAAGGGTTTCGGAGCTACAACAGTTTAAAGTTGCTAATTTTATGAAAATACGATAAATTTAAAGATTTTTAATTTAAACACTATGAAGTTCTGATGCCTCAAACTCTGCACAAGCATTGTATCACAGTTCTCTACGTACAAAAAAAGTTTCATTGTATTTAAAAATTGCGAGGTCAATTTTCTCTATATTTCGGTCGATTTGAGATGGAATAGCTCATACGTAATCTTGTCCTTACCCAATCTCATATTTAAACTGTCTGTTCTGCTTTTATAATAAAGTACTCTAGTCTCACTGCTTATAACACCAGTTCTGTTTTGACTTTTATTAAGTGAAATAAAAAAAAATATATATTTATTTATTTTACTGTGTAAAATGTAAAGTTATCAATAGGTTAATTAAAAAAAAACGCTTATATGCGTGCTAAAAGAATAGTTGTTCTAAAAGGCATTGGTATTAACTTTTTTCTTTCACTTTTTCATGAACTAGGAAGATTCAGTTGTGATGCTGTTTTGTGTTCCCCTTGCCCACTTCGTTAAACATGTGAAAGTTTCAGATGGTGTAAGAATTACGCTTTGATTCCAGCTGGCCATTACATGCCTATCCACTGTCTTGTCTGTGGACTTCAAGCCCTCTGAAATTGAAGTGGGTGTTGTTACCAAAGACAATCCAGAATTCAGGTAACTGAATTTTTAATTTTCATTAATACACACACTTCCACATTAACGAAATAAAGGTTAAGTTAAATTTATTTCCTGTTGATGTAGATTCATTTTCCGGGCTGAGAGGCCATGGTCTATTAGTTGGTTTTATACCAGACGTTTCGTCTGCAACTGCGGCAGACATCTTCAGTGGAGTGGTATCCGAGGTCGCAAGACTCTTCTCGGCGTACCTGAGGCAACTGATCCTGTGTCTGGTTGTGCGGGCGTATTTATAGTGCGGCTCGCGGGCCGAGGCCTGTTGTCGCTGCAGTCCGCGCCGCTTTGTTCGCTGCTCCCGTTCTGGGTTCTGTCCTTTTGTTGTAGTGGCTTCTTATCTGTTCTGTTTAGGACCGGGTACCAACACTTGTTTAGCTTTACGCCTTCTTCCTTGCGATTAAAGTTGTTGTTATGTTTATGTATTTCGATCGCTTCTCTATGTAGACGGGGGAAGAAGTGCGTCGTCGTGCTCAAGATGTCCGTGTCCTTGAATCTTATGTTGTGATCGCCCTCTTGATAGGCATGTGCTGCCACTGCCGATCTGTCGATCTGTCCTAGGCGGCAATTCCTATTATGTTCTGTCAGTCTTTAATCGCAAGGAAGAAGGCGTAAAGCTAAACAAGTGTTGGTATCCGGTCCTAAACAGAACAGATAAGAAGCCACTACAACAAAAGGACAGAACCCAGAACGGGAGCAGCGAACAAAGCGGCGCGGACCGCAGCGACAACAGGCCTCGGCCCGCGAGCCGCACTATAAATACGCCTGCACAACCAGACACAGGATCAGTTGCCTCAGGTACGCCGAGAAGAGTCTTGCGACCTCGTATACCACTCCACTGAAGATGTCTGCCGCAGTTGCAGACGAAACGTCTGGTATAAAACCAACTAATAGACCACGGCCTCTCAGCCCGGAAAATGAATCTACATCTATAGACTCCGGCCGTGAAAGCCTACACTGCAAGATTATTTCCTGTTGTAAGTTTTTCGTGTTCATTCTGTGTACAGTATTTGGCTGGAGAGAAATCAGTTCAAAAGTGTGAAATTGTGAATTATGAATTAATAGTGTGCTGTTATTTCAGGATTCTAGGTGAAGCTGAGACCGATAAACATCTAACAGCGATTGCAGAAAAGGACTAAAACACAAGAAGTGCTTATTTGTTTGTGAATGTGTTAAAAAGAAGAATACATATTATACAGAAATGGCATGGTGTTGCTTTATTTACAACATAACGCAAACTTTTATTAGATTCAGTATGGTAAGATAACAAAGATATGTCACTGACAAAATTTAACAAAACACAGAAAGATTCCTCCATCGTGATGTCAATCTGTACTTCATTTATGTAACTTCTTAATAAATTTCACTTTATTTCAAGAAACAGTGAATGTCTGATTTCGAAAGAAATGTCAGAACAAATGTCGAAGTGTTTTAATACGTTGATATGCATTTAGTTTTACTAGATGCGATATTATTCATAAATCATAAGTATGTCCGAAATTTTTAGGATCTAAAATACTAAGTACAACACTCCCTCGGTCAGTTCTGTGTAGTTCTGCACAATGAAATGTGAGTACTTGTAGGAGTAATCATGCCTCAGTCAAATTGCATTTGAAGATGGAAAAACTAGATCAGTTACTTGATTTATAGTCTATAACTCTTCTCTTCTAGAAAGACATTACTAAGTAAATAGGTGAGAAATTAAGTAATTACTGATAAGTAAAATACTGAAATAAACAGTTGACATCTTACAGGTCCCAGATGTTGAACTGGGACTTTTCAAGTCCTGGCTTACAAGTTAGATCAGGAGTTATCTTCTCAGTGCACCAGGGTTGCCAGATGTCCCGATTTGGCAGACATGTCCCTATTTTCATATAAAAAATCCCGAGTCCTGCTTCGATTCAGGCGGGACGCAAAAAGTCCCTCCTTCACAAAATTAAGATCAATTGTATAATTTTCTCATTACCTAGTAACTATTTTCTTCTAGGTCTAAATAATTACATTAAATTTAAATTAATTTTCTTAACAATGTATGTTTGCACATTAAAAAAAAAAAAACGAATATTTTGCCAAATGTAAGGTTTGTGACAGCGAATTCAGTGGTGAATATATTTCTTAACATTTAAAAAGAGACGTTCATCAGAAATACGTTGTAAAAAAAAAAACTTGTTGAAAATGCTGAAGTCCAATGATAAATATGTATATAATCTCCGAAAATGTATACTATGTGTCAAATGGTGGGCTTGGAGCACTAATATGTTAAGTCACAAAATAAATATGAATTTAAATATCAATAAATTTTATGCCATTGTAATCAATTATTAAACATTGAAGTTTAATGTTTTTTGTGCCTGTGATGCCACCTTTTGGAATTTGTGCTTTACAATCCATAATAAACAGCTTGGAAAATCTATGAGACAGAACTACTATTAAGTCATGAAATTAATAATTTGGCATAACATATTATTGCCACAAGCCCTTCAGAAAGATGCGAGAGAAACGTGATGTGCTAGTGCAAAACAATATTTATTTGGCTGTAAGTTAGCCAGATAAATATTGTTTTGTACTTGGAAACCTGTACCTACAATATATTCTTTTATTAAAATTGCAATTTTGGGATTCATATTAATCACTTCAACTGCATGAAGACCGATAATTTTTATTCTCTTTTTTTAACAAAACATAAATGCTGTATAATTATGATGAAGAAAAGATGTCCCTCCTTGGTATATCTAAAATCTGGCAACCCTGCAGTGCACTATGCTGGAGGCACTGTTTGCTCGCTAGCTCAGTTCTGTCCCTTAGACAACCAAGTGTACAGCTGGAGTTGAGTTTGGGGAAAGGCATCAGGTGAAGGCAGTGGCGTCCTGTTGTTTGTTCATCATTTTTAATTAATCTATAATAATTATAATAAGAACAAATACGTAAAAAGCATGCATTTGATTTATTTTAAGAGAAACTATGTAATAAATAATTTTTCAGTGTGTTTAAGACAACAAACAAGATGTGATCAGTGAGGTGCAGAATATATTAACCAAGTTTTATTAAGCACAGATGACCTAGAGCTGTACTAGATCGTGTATTAATATGCGTGGGTTAAATTTCAAATCTGTCTGCAGTGCATATGAAGAGAAAGCATATGTCGCTGTTGATAGTGATTCATCCGTCAGATGTGGACATTAAGCCTGGTGGCCCCCTTTGGTGCTGTTCGACAGGAGTAGGCTGCATGCCAGCATTGGGTTTCCACTTCTTCCTTCCTCATCATCATCATCATCCTCACCCATTCTCTACACTACATTTATACATACACTCACCTTAGTACACGACATAACTCACAGATACACATCATGTACAGCGTGGTCTGCTGAAGTGGTGTGCAACTTGAAAAATGTATCACAGTCCTGCCATCTATCCGCAATATGCGGAACCCGAATCACGCAAGTGAAGTGAGTAGGCATCATATACATGCATACATACACACAATTATTGAAACTGCTATTGTTAAAGTACCTATGTTAGTCCGAGTAGAGGAATAAATGGGTGGAGAAAACTAATGAAGTAATTTTCAAACAAACACTGGCTTTTAAAGTTGCAGTATCAAGTACATTGAAGCTCTAAAATAGATATCAGTATCAAGTATTATGAAATTGTATCAACCCATCTCTAATTTTACTGATATTTCACATTTCTGATAATCCTACTTGTCTGTGGTGTAATAATCATGATGAAGATCTGGAACACATTCTTCTATACTGTCCATCCATAAACCACAAAAGAAGTAAATTAAAATCATCAGTACCAGTTGCAGAAGACACAGCCCTGCAGTCTATATTGACTACACCCCAACTCTGGCTACTAGCAACAGGCATCTATAATGAACACCGATCAAAATACCCCTCATTTCTCGTGAAAAACAACTACTGAATAGACTACAGTGGACTATAGTGGACTTTATGTTGTCGGCAAACAGCTGGATACATTAAGAAGATTGATTCAAGAAAGTGATCTATAAATTGTAGCACTCACAACATGATGAAGGAACTGAATTGTTTGAAAGTGTGTTAACATAAATGAGAAAGTATATGTGTCATGTTTATAACACTTCTTTTATTCACCATTTTGTAGAAAAGTATACATGTTATAAATTCTGTCTTAAGAAATTACCTATAAAAATCTGTAGTTCCAAGGCAAAAGGTGATATGTCAATTTTTGGGGAAAATGAGATTTTGCGAAGTGTTGTGTATCCTGATAGTATCTTTATTGTGTCAAAAGATGACATGCAAATCTGTTATTTTTCTCTTTAACTCATTATTATGAAACGTGCTTACAATGATTTTATATGGTCGTTCAAATTTTAAATTCTCACTCCTGAAAAACTTCAAGAAATGGCATCACATTTTGCCTTGGAAGCACAGAAATAATACTGGGAAAATATCGGGTGAATATGCTTATTATTCCTCCAAATGTGCTTCACAATTCGAAATGCAGGATTATTATTGTAAGATTTTTTAATATTTGTTGAAATTATTAAGATATATACTTGTTCTTCAGATGAGAGGGAAAGATAAATGTAAATGTCATGGGTAGTTATCTGTATTGTCATTAGATGCAGGCTGATTGTTTCTTATCAACTCTAACAAACTATGCCCACTTCGCTCATTTTTAATTTTATGAATTTCAATGAGTAAAATGGTCAGTTGTGGATATAAACTTATCAGATTTCATAAGATGGAAATATGGATAATTTATTCCAATGACATGCTTATTACATTCTCTAAGTTTGAAATTATTGTGACAATTTTATTCTCAATACTGAAAGTTTGTACAGTAGGAAGATCAGAATTCATTCATGCTTGGGGTGTGAATTTGAGGCATATAGTGGCAAAGATTCCCAGAATTCAGCTCGCTCCTTCAGTAGCTCACGCCCCATATGCAGTCCGTCACCATCAATGTGTGCAAATTCAAGAGCCTGGGGTGAAGAAACTGGCGTCCATGTGCCAGAGTCTGGCTTTGGAGTTGGATTCCTGTTAGGCACAAATAGCTTTAGTTGTTTTTTAAAATAGCTTCTATAGAGAAAACATTAAAAGATTATTATTTTGTATATGTTAGAAATGTCGATATAAACATAGCTTCGTCTTTGTGTTGATCTAGAATAATCTGAAATACTTATATCATTTTAGGCCCATTTTGCACTCCATATGGGCTATTCCATCTCAAATCGACCGAAATATGGAGAAAATTGACCTCGCAATTTTTAAATACAATGAAACTTTTTCTGTCCGTAGACAACTGTGATACAATGCTTTGTGCAGAGTTTGAGGCATCAGAACTTCATTGTGTTTAAATTAAAAATATTGAAATTTATCGTATTTTCATAAAATTAGCAACTTTAAACTGTTGTAGCTCCGAAACACCTTTCACCCAATGATCAAACTCATGGTTTATTTTGATGCTGAGAAATTAAAGTTTATATTGACATATAAACAGATTTTCTTACTTTTTATGGAAATGGAGAAATTTAGATTTTTCCTCATTAAGACGCCTTTGCCTAGGAAAAAATATTTAAAAAATATATAGTTAGATTCCGCATTGAAAGTACAAATAAACACATTTTTTACTGATGGTATGTTGATAAAGCATTGAAAATATCAAATAAAGAAAATAAATAGTACGTGCGTGAACTAACCAGCTCACTGTGAGACAGGAGCTAGCTGAGACAAGCAAGGCCAGGAGACAAACACGTGAGATTTCGTCTAGTAGCGCATAGCTGGGCTTGCTTTATCACAAGTTTTCATAAACACAGGAGTAAAATGACGCCCAACACTCGCTTATCTTCAGCTCTCGGCCAGTGCGTGTGGTACTGCGCTGTTCAAGTCTAGGCGTGTGAAAATAATTTATTTAATACCCTTGAAACTTATTATCGTACAACTAAGCAAACAATGCCGAATCCCTCTTAATAATGCAAGGTTTTTTCTCAATATTTTTTACATTTTTACAAATGATCGAAAAGCCTAAAAACAAGTAAAATCAGATTATCTGTCTCTCTGTGTACAATAAAAATAAGGATTACTTCTTAACATAACCTACCAAATGTCAGCTTCAAAATAAGCTCTCGTTCAATGTTCTGCAGTAAATGGTTCCAGAGTTGTGAGCGCTGAAAGAGGCTTGTTTTTATAAAATACGCTAAATTTGTCGCTCAATAGTACGAAAACCGTTTGACTTTCGATAGTATATTTTTGAAAATGCACTCCCCTCAGCACCTTGTATAAGTAGGGAAAAAATTAGGGTATAAAAAAATGCGAGGTTTTTTACTGATCGATTTCATATGGAATAGCCCATATGCAGGAATTAAACAAGAATTCCAGAGGCCAGTGTAAACTACAGGTATGACTGGTTTAATCTCGTTTAAATGCTAAGGTGCCAAAGAATTTATGTTATCATTATAAAGCTCAATATATTTTGTTAGGATGTAATTGAAAGAGTGTATCAAATTAATGAACAAAGAAAAAATCCGAACTTTCTGCATGGTCTGGCTTCTGAGGAATCCCCGAGTTTTATGTACACCATGTTTGGCTCTGATGTTATGCTTGCCCATTTTCGAATGTTATTGTTATTGTCTAAAATATTATTTCTTGTTCCTGAGTTCCAAGATGCATAACACTTGTGCCATAGCCAGAAAGAATGGAAACTTATCAGTATTGCAAGTAAGAGATGTTATAACTTATAACTAAGAAGTGTGGGTGCCATGTATCTCTGTTCATTGGAATTTGGGGAACTATACCAAAATATTTTTATGCTCGACCATTCCGAAATGTAGTAATTACACACCTGGTACCAGCCCTTTAATGGACCTCATTAAAGTACACCTATTCATTAAAGTTCAGGTGTTACACCAATCACAAAATACCATTGTAGCAATATGAAAGCACAAGTATCGATTATTCTCGGATATGCAATTGAAAGACAACTAGTTCTTTTACTATAATAATTAGCATTAATTGTAAGTAATATTCAAATAAATTCAATTTGTCATCTCGGTTTTTCAATGTCTAATTCAATTTAAAGGTTATATCAAGATTAATGTTTATTTTACTCTCTAGATTATATCCAGATCAATGTCGACATTTGTTTCTCGGAAAAAATCAATACTTTCACGTCTGCGCACATCTCACAATTTACGAGGTATTGCATAAGGTCAGTTCTGCTCCTCAGTCAGATAAGAATAACATGAATACTTATGAATAATTATGGTCGAGCATAAAAAGTCGTATGAAACTTGACTATAATGGTAATTAAGACGCTTGTATGAAAATTATGAAACTTGCGCTCGTTTCATAAACATACTCGCGTCTTAATTACTACCATTATAGGCTCGTTGCATAATGTACTATTACATTTTTGTGCACAATTCTATTTACCAAGAACAATCTAAAGAAATTTTTGAATGTAGGCTTTCACTGCCAGCGTCATTGGGATTGATGTTATCCGGGCTAAAGGGCTGTGGTCTGTTGGAGCTGTTGCTACCATACATTTCGTCTGCTACTCCCGGCAGACATCATCAGTGGTGTGATAGCAACAGCTCCAACTGACCATGGCCCTTTAGCCTGGATAACATGTAAAGAAATTATCCTTATGGCTCTTTAAGTCATCCATTAAAATTTTGAAATATTATTTATATAACAACTGCACTTAATTCTAATTTTACTTTTAATTTTATATCAGTCATTCATAGTGCTCTGCCCAAGAGCAAGTCTTTCACTGCAAACCCAACATACTCCAATCTTTCCTATTTTTTGACTTCCTATGAACTTCCATTTTGTAAATGTATACAAATTCTCTGTTGGGAATGTTTAACTTACCCAGTGTGAGCAAAATTCGTCCACAGTGTTGTGAGTAGTTCCACCATTTGGTCGTCCTTTGCTGTCCTGGTCGCATTAGGAAATAAGTGATCTTGGGGGAATAGGTACAAAAGTTCGTCTTGGTGAGCCACTCCTGTAAAGAATGTTTATAGCATTTAATATACCAGTATTTGTAGAGTAAAAGACTACACTACCTAAAATAGGTAGTGTTATTCTCTTTGGTTGTCATGCTTGCCCTTTGATCCAAGGTTCAGGGGTTCAAATGGATTGGGGGTGATGGATTTTTAAGGGACAATACTGGATGTCTCAGTCTAACATGAGCCGCATGTAGGATTTCTCGGTACCAGTTTGTTTCTAGTGCAAGAAGTTAAAACTATGCAACGCAGTTCAACGTGTTCTTAATATGTCATTCAACATGTAACAAGGCATGTGTATTCGGAGTGTAGCATTTCTTTAAAAAGTTAGTTTAGTTGGCTTAGTTTAGATTTTGTTTAGAGCATCAAAAAATTCAGAATCAATTAACAACATTATGAAACCTTCCCTAGTACAAAGGCATACTAGAATTCGCCTATACAAGACCTTGGCGAGACCTGTACTTTGTTACGGCAGTGGGGCATGGACATTGAGGAAGAAAGACGAAAGCAGAATAACGGCTAATGAAATGAAATTTATGAGATACACAGCGGGATATACGAAATGGGATCACAAATGCAATGAAGATGTAATGGAAGAATTACAACTAGAACCTGTAATTAATTACGTAAAACATTATCAGAACAACTGGATAAATCATCTGCATCGCATGCATAGAGATAGAATCCCAAAAGTCATGCTCCACTATCGTCCAAACGGGAAGAGATCTCTCGGTTGTCCAAAGGAGCGCTGGATTGAAAATTCAACTGTGAGATCGTAACAGGCCATTTGGCTTAATACTTGAAGGGAAGAAGAAGAAGAAGAACGTTCAGAATCTGCTTGTAAAGTTGGAAGACTATTGAGAAAAATTTCTTGGTGTGAAGGTTTCAGCTGTTGAAACAATCCGTAAATTAGTACCTACAGAAATTTCTAAGACTGGAAGTGTTATACCAGATGTGCTCAAGGTGGGCATTTTACCCATTGTGTGCCTTGGGTATTGTGTGTGCTGGAAACCTGCTGCAACATGTCAACAGACAGTGTCAGGTGCTCAAACCTAGCATAACCAAGCAGTAACATCGCTGGCAGTTTGTAAAACAAAGGTCATGCACTAAAGGCTGTGTGATGTATCTTATCTCACTGTGAAAAGAGAGAGAAAGGTGTCTTACTTAGTCTGTGTTGTTATGGCGATAGGGGGAGTGAAGCGGTGCCGGCAATCCATTCAGTGGCGGAAGGGACTAGTTGATACATTCTGTAGCGCAAAATAAAATAACAAAAAATATCTCTTCGTACTGTGTAGTTCCGTCACTGAGCTTGTCTTTCAAGAAACTGAGTTCCGGCAGTCTGTACAATAACAAGGTTTTGAAATGAATCCTGAAAATTTACAACCCTCCTATTATCTCCACCCTCATTTGAAGGGACTTGGTTTTATTGCTTCTGAGACAAGATAAACTTTACGGCAAAAATAATCCATTTGTAATATTGTTGTACAGTACTACTGATCTCAGAAATAATTTATCTCTAGGCCTATCCTCTAATGTAGGCCTATATATTTTATTTCATTTCTACATAACTTTTTACCTGCATTATATAACTTCCCTTGTTATTAGGGGTAGGCCTATCCACCTGGAGTAACTTTAAGCCGTGAAGCGAGCGGGCCTAGGTTCAAATCCTGGTTGGGACAAGTTATCTGGTTGAGGTTTTTTCCGAGGTTTTCCCTCAACCAATTGAAGCAGAACTGCCGAATAACTTACGGCGTTGGGTCTCGGATTCATTTCGCCATCATAATTATATTGCTCTTTCATCATCATCTCCGTTTCTTTCCTAGGTTTCGAGCTTGCTTCGATGTAGAGTCAACTGCGGGCCGCCACTGAATTTGGACCCCGTGGATATGTGGTCATTCGTTGTTGGTGGTAGTGCTATGGATGGTAGACTCTCCACTGGGCTCATGGTAACTCGTGGGACCGGAATTGAGGGACCATGATGAGGCCTGGTATGGTAAAGGGATCATGTAGGCTGTAGGGGAGTTCGGAGGCAGAGCGCGGGGGGTCTTAAGGCATGCACACTATTCCATCCCGGGTAAACAATGGGCTCACCCGAGTGGTCTGCATGCGAGGACAGTTCGAGTCCGTGCCCTCCCCTAAAGGGGGAACAGGGGTAGGCCTAATGATTTGATCATTTTCTTTATCACTATTCTCATACAGCTTCTTGTTTAATTGTACAGAACGGCAATGGTGCATAGTTTTAACGTTGCTTGGAGCCCATGATCGTGGATTATAATCTTGCCTAGGATGTGAATATTTATCCAATGTCAATGTAATACATTGTGTTGACTTAGGCAGAGACCTGGCGTCGCACAGTGGTCTAGAATGCAAATTTAGCGGGACATATTAATAACTTTTCAGCTACCTAACAGATTTTTATGAAATTTTACACAGTAGTTACAGGTAGCATATATGTTTTGTATGCAAGCTCTCGTTACGTTGGTATAAGGGGAACTACCCCTTATAGGGGGGCGCATTTAGACAAAATTAGAAACTTTTCTCCTATCTGACAGATTTTTATGAAATTTTACAAAACAGTTACAAGTAGCATATATGTTTTGTATACAAGCTCTGATTACGTTGGTATAAGGGGAACTACCCCTAATAGGGGGCGCAATCAGACAAAATTAGTAACTTTTCTCCTATTTAACAGATTTTTATGAAATTTTACACAGCAGTTACAGGTAGCATATATGTTTTGTATACAAGCTCTCGTTACGTTGATATAAGGGGAACCATCCCTTATAGGGGGGCGCAATTAGACAAAATCAGTAACTTTTCTCCTATTTAACAGATTTTTATGAAATTTTACAAAGCAGTTACAAGTAGCATATATGTTTTGTATGCAAGCTCTGATTACGTTCGTGTAAGGGGAACTACCCCTTATAGGGGGCGCAATTAGACAAAATTGGTAACTTTTCTCCTATTTAACAGATTTTTATGAAATTTTACAAAGTACTTACAGGTAGCATGTATGTTTTGTATACAAGCTCTCGTTACGTTGGTATAAGGGGAACTACCCCTTATAGGGGGGCGCAATTAAACAAAATTAGTAACTTTTCTCCTATTTAATTGATTTGTATGAAATTTTACAAAATAGTTACAAGGAACATATATGTTTTGTATACAAGCTCTGATTACGTTGGTATAAGGAGAACTACCCCTTATAGGGGGCACAATTAGACAAAATTGGTAACTTTTCTCCTATTTAACAGATTTTTATGAAATTTTACAAAGTACTTACAGGTAGCATGTATGTTTTGTATACAAGCTCTCGTTACGTTGGTATAAGGGGAACTACCCCTTATAGGGGGGCGCAATTAAACAAAATTAGTAACTTTTCTCCTATTTAATTGATTTGTATGAAATTTTACAAAATAGTTACAAGGAACATATATGTTTTGTATACAAGCTCTGATTACGTTGGTATAAGGAGAACTACCCCTTATAGGGGGCACAATTAGACAAAATTAGTAACTTTTGTCCTATCTAACAGATTTTTATGAAATTGTATACAGTAATTACACTTAGTACATTTGTTTTGTGTACAAACTCTGTTTACGTTGGTATAAGCAGAAGTGCCCCTTAGGGGGGGGGGATGCATTTAGACAAAATCTTGTGGAGGGGAAAATGTAACATTTTAGGTATTATTGCACCTTTTGGACACTCGGGAAGCTTATTTGGTACATAATTAACAAGCTGTCATCTTGAATTCCCTGAATTATACTGCAGAAGCAGATTCGGTTCACAGATATTGAAATAACTGCAACCGAGAAAAATTGCACTACTGCACCTCGAAAGAATAGTGCTCATGAATTATTACTTCCGCAAATCTGCGCACCTTAAGACTAGATTTAAAATAGAGGTATATAGTGGAGGAAGTGAAAAAAAATCATTTTTGGACGAACCAAAGGGGTTTTTTTTTCTCCACCTTGCAAAGTCTGCACTCAATGGTTATATTTATATTTTGTCCCGTGTCAATTCATGCTAATTTGACATACTATAATAACATTAAATGTAACAAAAACAAACAGTGTTACATACCTAAAGAACTACTTGACATGTTGATACCAAATATGAATGGAATCGACCACTTACAACAGAGTTACAGCACAAGGAAAACGGCAGACTCGCGGCGCTTGCTGAGTAAGAATGCTGGGTGGCGAAATGTGGCATGTTACCGGCTTCTTATCTCGCTATGCAGCCACCTCCGCTGATTAAGATTGTCAATTGAGTGTTACTCAGTTATATAGGCAAAATAATTTAAGGGTTTAATTTCATTTTTTTACATGTCATTTTTCTGCATTTGTACTCCTAAATATGGATTTTAGACCACTGTGCGTCGTGCTGATCTCACGACACGGGAGTCTTTCCTTGCGTCCATCTTATGTTTGGCAGAAAGAGGTCAGCAAATGGGCCGAGGCTTTTTTTCGACACACACTGAATTATAAGAGGTATCATCACAGTCTAGTATATACAGTCACGAAGCTAGAGTTTATGAAAGTACCAGGAACAATAGACTGTATATGTAGGTACTATTTCTCATTGTCTGTAATGAGGCGATAGTAGCGATCCTAGTGGTTAGCAACTATCTATGGATGCTTATCTACTACGTATTGAACTTCGTGACTGTATATACTAGACTGTGGTATCATTATTCTCATATATTTGCGAAAAATGTTTTCATAATATATTAATTTAACTTTTATTTTAATTGGTGTAAATCAGAGATAAGGGCAGATTCGGAAAATAGTTGTAATTCCGGTTTTGTGCGTGTGTGAGGGAAATATTGAAAGTGGGATGGCAATTCATCTTCGTATGATGTCAATCAGTGCTAGATTCCAAATAGTTTGTCATATTGCTCGTACATCATATTACATTTAATTTAGAAAAATTAACAGAGATTACAATTTTTCTTTCATATTGCAATCTTGCAATGAGACTGATCGTGAGACTTTTACCCTGCCAATATTTTCAGTATTGACGTACATTCTATGACCCATAAGAACCAGGATCGACAAACCTGCATGATCAGTTTTGATCGTGTACTATATACCTATTAACCCTGTCAGCTGTTTCAGTGTGCTTTGTGACTGTGTAGGTATTGGGACGACTTAACCTTGAGACCACTAGCGTATAATAATCGGTAAGTCTCCTTTGCTGCTTTCAGTTAATTCTGTCATTTGTTATTTTTATGTATTCCTGTATTTTATACATTGCATATGCCAGTTCTGACTGATATATATAGGTTGTGGCGTTGTACGATATATTTGTTTTCTTGAAGTGATAATGTTATCGTCAAAACTAGTCTATATCAGTATTTTTTTTATCATTAGTAATATTTAGTAGAAATACACAAGTAACAAAAGTTATTACTTTAGGATGTACGTTCGTTTCTTTCCATTTACGTATATCGCCAACAATAGATCAGAAAGAATGAATGACGTCACACACATTCTGAAATTCCTCATACTTCTCAACTTGACAACAAAAGTGCAAACATGATAAATATTTTGCAGATGAACGCTATATTTTTTCTTGCGCATGCGGAAGTGTACCTCTTATCTTTGTATCCAATGGTTTTCATGAACCTAGGTTTGTTGTCACCCAATGACGAGCTCTTAAGAGGATTTTGAGGCTTAACCTACCAAAAAAATTTGAGTTATTATACCTAGTAACAGTAGGTCTATAAGTTCGTAATAACGATGTACCGGTATCGTAACACTTGGTTGCACTCCGATCCTTCCAATATAAGTTCACTGTTGGCAGTTATTCCAGTATGGAGAGAGCAGTGCGAACAGCGAGGCTTAAGGCAATAAGCCTCTAAAGACATGGCTACGACCTTGACTCGCAAGTTTGAGGGGAGGACCGGAGAGGGGGTATCGATTCGCTACAACTCCGTACGAGACGAGGCTAGCTTCCGTCCCAATAATTACGTCGCGCTATATTGGTGTTCTCTGAAAGCGCTGCGTTGTTGAGTTTACTTTAATCAAAAGTGCATGTGTATGTGTGTTACATATTAGTTTTGTGTAAAATGGCTCATACTGAGAGAATATTGAGATCATTATTTGTAGAATTAAAACACAAACGGTTTTCAAGTTGGACGTAGACCTATAAAATAAAATCGACATCACATTTACATATTAAAATAGCAGGTGGAGAAAGACAAAATAGAAATGTTCAGTTTTCATGGTATAAGAAAAATCCTTGGCTGACAGGGTGCTATGAGACAAATAAGTTATACTGTTTTACCCGTATTGTGTTTGGGGGTGAAAATGAATGGTCATCATCTTCTTGTGGAGTTTATGTCACAAACATTTTTGATAGAAAAGCCGAGAAACATCTGCTCTATACAAAGATAGAAGATGAGCAGATTTTTTCAGCCTACCCATCATTTAATAAGAATAATAATAATAATAATAATAATAATAATAATAATAATAATAATAATTTATTTATTTAATCTGGCAGAGCTAAGGCCAGTAGGCCTTCTCTTCCACCCAGCCAGACTCTAATTCTAATTGAATACAATTGCTTACATAGCCGGGTATCGAACCCGGGACCTTTGGTTTAACGTACCAACGCTCTACCACTGAGCTACTCGGGAACTCTAACCGACACCGATCCAATTTTTCCCTCTATATCCACAGACCTCAAAGTGGGCTGACAACCGTCAAGCAACCAACTTCGAGTGCACACTAACTCCGTGTGACTTAAATTGTGGCTTTCTGTTAACGAACAGTGACGTGTATTATGCAAATCAAGATTTCAGGTATAACTCCCTGTAAAGTTGATTTGAATAATTTCGAGGGAAAAATTGTTCCGGAGCCGGGTATCGAACCCGGGACCTTTGGTTTAACGTACCAATTGGATCGGTGTCGGTTAGAGTTCCCGAGTAGCTCAGTGGTAGAGCGTTGGTACGTTAAACCAAAGGTCCCGGGTTCGATACCCGGCTCCGGAACAATTTTTCCCTCGAAATTATTCAAATCAACTTTGCAGGGAGTTATACCTGAAATCTTGATTTGCAATTGCTTACATAGTTATTACATTAATATCTAGACCATAAAACAACATGAAAGTAAATACCCTAGTGAAAGTTGGATAACTAATGTTAGTGTGACAATAATAAACATTGGTAAGAAATAGTTATAATAATAATAATAATAATAATAATAATAATAATAATAATAATAATAATAATAATAATAATAATAATAATAATTTAGATATTTATCCGTGATATATATAATCATTAAATATTGAGAAACCTGAAACAACTATTATTGTTAACAAGAATTGTTAGAAAAATATTTCGTTAGTCTATTCTTAAATTGGTTTGATGTCTGACAGTCCCTGACATTACTCGGTAGGGAATTCCAAAGTCGAGGAACAGCCACAGTGAAAGAAGATGAATATGAGGATGTTCGGTGGGAGGGAATGGATAATATTGAGGAGTGTTGTGATCGTGTGTCTGGGTTATGATGGGTGGATAAATTTTGAAAACGAGACGCAAGATAGACTGGAGTGGAGAAATGCAATATGTGAAGAGAAGGGAAAGACAGTGGATTTCCGTACGATCTTCTAGACGGAGCCAGGACAACATTTCGAGGGATGGTGTTACGTGATCAGCCCGGCGAATATTGCAGACGAAACGGACGCACATATTATGAACACGTTGTAGTCTCTGCGCCGAAGTAACGCTTAGGTCAGTAAGCAGAATATCACAGTAATCGAAGTGGGGCATCACGAGTGTTTGCACTAACATTTTTTTCATGGAAAAGGGTAGAAAATTCTTCAATCACCTAAACCAGTGGATTAATGAGAATACTTTTTTGCATGTTTCTGCAACTTGAATGTTCCAATTTAAAATTTTATCCATATAAATACCTAGACTCTTTACTGATTCACTGAACGGAATTTCGGTGCCGTATATTTTAATCGGGGACAAATTTGGTATGGTAATAGTGCTTCAGGCGGCCGGGTAGCTCAGTTCGTAGAGCAGCTGGCTACGGACCGAAAGGTCCGGGGTTCGATGGTTCGATCCCAGGTGGTGACAGGATTTTTTCTCGTTGCCAAACTTTCAGAACGGCCCCGAGGTTCACTCAGCCTCCTATAAAATTGAGTACCGGGTCTTTCCCGGGGGTAAAAGGCGGTCAGAGCGTGTTGCCGACCACACCACCTCATTCTAGTGCCGAGGTCATGGAAAGCATGGGGCTCTACCTCCATGCCCCCCCAAGTGCCTTCATGGCATGTTACTGGGATACCTTTACCTTTTTACCTTTTTAATAGTGCTTAACAAACGTGAATGGCCCACAATGATTGACTGATTTTTCTGGATTTAGTTTAAGTCGGAATTTCCGTGTCCATGTCCAGATTGAGTCCAGATCGAGTCCAGATCGTCATTAATTTTAGTTATGTACACCTTAGTCTCGCGATTGTTGGTCACCAGCTGCTACAGTCATGAATTTAATTGACTGTTTGTTATTGATGAATGAGCAATACGAGAAAAAAAATATATATTTTTTTGTCTACGGATTTTTCGTATATAAAGAGATTGTGACAGGACTTGTATACTACTTATTTTATTTTCAATGTTTTCTTACCATAGTTACCGTCCATGAAGAGCGTACTGTAGCTGTTTGTTCCACGGTAGTCAAAGTAGTAGTAATAAACAGGCGTGTCCTTCTGGGAATGAAGTTTTACTGCTTCATCAGTTCCAAACAATATGTACCCGTCTGTGTACATCTGGAATAAAATACAAAATGTTTTAAATACAGTATTTATTTCACTTTTTCATTATATGAAGTGCATAAATTAACATTCTACAAAAAGACTATAAGATCTTAAAATAAAACTCTTGACAGATATGGTGAAGCTTTGTTGATATCAGGGATGTTGAAAACATGTATTTTCAAACTTAGAAATTTATTTTATGAACTCAGCTACTGGAACATGAAAGTTTGTCTTCATTTGACGACGTTGTACTTACATCTCTAAAAGCAAATGCAGTTTCATTGCTGACTGGACGGTCCCCAAAGTAGAATTTTCTGATTTGCTGGGCAATTTTGTTCACATCTGATGGTGCAGCAGTCTCTCGGAAGAACATTGCCATGGACAGAATTTCATTGAATCGATGGTCGAAATCCTGGACTAAGGTAGCATTTCGAAATATTCCTGGCAAATTTCAACAGATTATAGTTTTAATGAAGGCACTGTCTCGTAACATTATAGATGAACACTTTACGATATGGGTACCGTAACGTTTCATATTACAGTACGGGATTGGAAACCAGTCGAATATTGTTATTTGAAGTTACGATAAGTATATCGTACAATATTTTATCCACTTTGATAAAAATATTTTAAATAAAAGTAATTGTGTTATTTTTATTAGTTTTGAACATGTCTTTTGTGGAGAGGCGATTGTATTATTATTAGTTTCTTCCTGCGAGAGGCAATTCGTTTGTTTGTTTAATTAGTTTTGAACACGACAGTTTTTTGTTTAAAACAGAAGAGCAGCAATACTAGGAGAAATAAACAAACATTGTTTAAACGAGTTCAAACGAGGATTCAGATATTCAAAATGCTGCAAATTCTGCAATTGAAAGTATAGTACCATCGAAATTCCGCGTAAGATATGAAGTGGAATATGAAATATTTGAAGATTGGTGTTTCAAGAAAAATGTAAAAAGTGTGTCGAATGCTGGCATAAGCTGCATGTGAAAAGCCAAGTTCATTGTGAACGCACTATTCGATGATACGGAGTACATTATTTTTTAAAAAGAAGGTCAACATAAGTAGGTACGGTACATGCAATTGTACGCAAAAGGTGAAGGCTAACAAGCTAAGAAATCTAGTATGCCTTTGATAAAACGTTTTACGACATACATATCGTTAGGTAATAGCAGTATCATTACCGGAACCACTTCAGAATACCGCGTAAATATCATTTATGTCGTTATTGCACTGTTGAACTAATTATTTTTTTATTGGATTATTTTACGACGCTGTATCAACATCTAGGTTATTTAGCGTCTGAATGAAATGAAGGTGATAATGCCGGTGAAATGAGTCCGGGGTCCAGCACCGAAAGTTACTCAGCATTTGCTCGTATTGGGTTGAGGGAAAACTCCGGAAAAAACCTCAACCAGGTAACTTGCCCCGACCGGGATTCGAACCCGGGCCACCTGGTTTCGCGGCCAGACGCGCTGGCCGTTACTCCACAGGTGTGGACTGAATTATTTATTTTTGGTACAAGGAACATTCTTTTTATGTATTTATTTATTTACCCTTGTAACGTCAATAAGAAAACATGTGTTTTAATTATTTTTAATTGGCACATCATTGTATATAAGTACTTACACTTACGCGGTATTCTGAAGTATAGCGTCATTACTTAACTAGTTGCGTAATAGAAGTATCATTACCTAACTAGTTGCGTAATGAATGTGTATACAGCATTTTTATTACGGATGTAAAGTCCACATTATACACTCACAGTGGATAAAATAAAATGACAAATATTTGCATGAACGATAAGAAATTATATAATACAATAAAAGTAAATATACCCCTTCGCATGCTTTGTAGGTGCACAGGGATTCTAGATAATAGATTTTGGGTAATAGATAGGGGTGAATTATCGACGTAATTAAATTTAGTCAAGGGCTGAATTATCGACGTAATTAAATTTAGTCAATCAGAAAAAATAAATACTGGACTTAAAATAACTAAACACGCCCCAGTAATGTTATGGTGAAGAAATATTTGCCTTTTGAGTCTGTAGACATCCAATTCTCTCTGTTGCAATAGGCTAGACTTTTTTGATACTGCACTTTGTTATACATCAAGAGGTACAGGTATGCAGTGTACTAGAATAGCATGTAATTTTGTAGGTACCGCAGAAAATTTGTGAGCATACACATTGCAGATAGACTTGTCGGGAGTCCCGTATTATATGTTCTTTATATTGTATTTAAAAATCGTGTCCCGTATGAATGTCTAATGCGGTGTTAAAAATCCCGTATTTCGTCGTTTAATTACAGCCTTTAAAATTTTAACTTCACGCTATACGAGTTCACTGATTTTAGTGGTGTTTATTGTAAAACTACTAATAATATTAACTTAATGTAGAAGATTAAAGTAGGTACACTGCTGTTCAAAGATATCTGACCCCTACTAATCGATTGTGATCGATGGTTTGTTCGTGTAAGTGTGGCTTCTTTAGTTATCAGTTATATTAATAGATGGCGAAGGTAACAATCAGTGTGGCCAATAGTACATAATATACCCACGTTACAGAATTCAAATTTTCATCCTTCTCTAAAGATTGTAAAGAACATTAGACTTAGCGGGAAATCACTGATACTGCCAATTATGAGAATAATTTATACTTAATCTACATCAACACTTTTTTACCCGTTCCAAAAATAATGTCACTTTTGAAAAGCTAGCGGAGCTATTTCAATGTTTGTCAATTTGTTATATAACCTATGTTTGGTTCTGATTTATCCCGTGGTTAGGAAGTTCGCTTACACGATCAGCTAATCGTAAGTCAGATGTCTTTGAACGCCGGTGTACCTACATGTTACCTAATAAGTTTTGTGATTTCTTAATGCACGATATTGTAATAATATGTAGGCCTAATATAGAACAAAAAATTGGTATTAATTTTTTTAGAATAATTTGACTCAAGTTTTGAGAGTAATTTTGGGGGGTGAAGCACTAATAATTATGATAAAAGACCGTATCCCGAAATGTGCCGTATGATATTTTAAGGGGCTAAGTACAGCTTACAGCAGTAAAATTTTGGAAATATTCAACATTTTTTTCCTCCATTACTGTATCTTGTACAATAATGAAAATTAGTATGTGTAAAACACTGTCCTTCTGCTATGCGAAAAAAACATTTTTAGAATTAAAAAAAAATTATATATATATATATATATATATATATATATATATATATATATATTTTTCAAAATTCACAATGGTGGCAGTTCACTGTGCAGTGCTGAAGCGTTTCCCTCATAACTCAAAAACTATCCAACATTCTGTGATGCAATTTTTTGTGTGTATTTATGCATGTCATATCTACAATATGATGCAAAATCACTTCTCTATCTTTGATAGATTGTCTGATAAAAATTAATTCATTAAAAAATGGTCAAATATCAGTATTTTCTTCTAACACAAAATAAAAAAAAATATTTATTAAGGAATGTAGTTGAAAGAGCATTATATTGTAAACATGAGTTTCAGCAATAAAATAAAAGAGAGAGAACATGTAAAAAAAAGTTTGACTTAAGAGGAAAACGCTTCATCACTGCATAGTGAACTGCCACCATTTTGAATTTTGAAAAAATATATATAAATATTTTTATAATATAGCATAAAGGCAGTGTTTTACACATACCAATTTTCATTATTGTACAAGATACAGTAATGGAGAAAAAATGTTGAATATTTCCAAAAATTTTAGTGCTGTAAGCTGTACCTAACCCCTTAAATGTCTACACGTTGCAATATGGTCTGGATTAGAGATGAAGAATGAAACAAGTCCAAGCCTACAGCCACTGATATTGGCCGATTTTCCTATCTCCAAATTGCGACCTTAGCGAGTAATGGCTGACAAATTTTGCCTGAAGTCCTCTATCAGAGTTCTTTACGTGCCGTAAATCTACGACGAGGCACCCAGCTTTGCTTCCATCCCCGAGGAGCTCTTAATAACTGTGTCGTCCTCGACGGAGTTGAATCCGTGAAATTCGAATTTAGCGGCTATAGCATGATTCCGCTAGACCACAGAGGACAACTAAATTTAATATATACCAAAGATAACTGACGTCTTTGTTAAGTAAACTACATGCGCAGAAATGCTATTGCTGCGATTACATTGATATCAATGTATACAGGGTGTATCTAAATCGATGTCAAATATTTCGGGGACGTGTTCTTAACATCAAAACAATTTAAAAAAGTTAATAAGAACATGGGTCTGAAAACCATTCGTTAGGCAGTTATTAAAGGATTTGTCCCTTCATTGACCGCTGATTGTTTGGTGATTTTTTGTTTGTTTGTATTTTGTAGAGCAAAGAAATCAGAAGAAAATGTATTCTGTGAATGAACAGAACGGAATGATTTGCATCATTTAATTGATGATGTGCTTCTGGACGTCATCCAACGAATGTGTTTTAACACGATGCTGCTCCAGCTCATTTCAGTCTGATAGTTCGTAATTTTTTAAGGATCGATTTCCCCTAAAATGTATTGGTCGAAGGGGATTCATTGCATGGCCTGCTCGATCGCCTGATTTGAATCCAATGGATTTCTTCGTCTGGGGACATTTAAAGTAACTGGTTTATGCGATTCCTGTTGATATTCTGAGAGCGTATCCAAACTGAATTTCACGAAATACGAAACACTCCAGGAATTTTCAACAGAGTACGCCAGAGCATGTAACGCAGGTTTAGTGGATACATCGAATCAGGAGGAAGCCACTTCGAGCAATTTTTGTAACATTAAATTTTATATTGTAACTCTGAAATAAATTATTTTGAGACCAATGTTCATATGAACCTTTTGTAATGTTTTTGTGTTACGAACACATCCCCGAAATATTTGACACAAATTTAGATACACCCTGTATAGCAAATAATTAGCATTGTACTGCAGTGAAATAAAAGGTTATGATAACATTTAATATAAGCTATATAAAGGGCATCGTTAAGGAAGTGCGAAAGGATGTGCACGCATCTCTTCTCCACTCCCAACATTTTTCGTTTTCGGTTTGGAATTCAGTACTGAAAGCTCATGTGTTGGCAGTCTTGTAGACCTACTTATTATCCTAGATCATATATGTAACAGATAGCTCATCCCTATGTTAAAATCGGCAACACTTTGAAGAGAACAACCGCCAGGATCGCCACCCGTCCGCCGTAAACGAACACGAGATGTCAGTACAGTAGCTAATGCAATTCAAATGGGAATTATGACGTGACTCTTTATGAAACAACTAGATGGCAGCGTAGTAAACCTGACAAAAGTTGTTACTGTCAAAGCATATAAGGCCGAGCTATCTGGGTACATATGATCTAGGGTATTATGCAAAATGTTATGGGCGCTTGCACTCCTGATGTTTACGAGTGTAAGAATATGAATGTCACAACTTTTTCAGTTTTTACTAGTAGTCCTTACTTGAAACATCAATAGCTCCCTCTCCTGATGTAAGCCCCACCATCCAAGGTACCGGATGCTGGTTCGAAGCATTACGAATTGCTTCGCGCGTGTTAAAAGGCAGAAATGCTTCATCTCCCTCTCCTACTTCAGTTTCAAGCACCATGTTGAATGGCATCATGGGATCAAATTCCCATTCCTGTAATATAATAGAACCAAGTAACTTTTGTTATTGAAGATAATTGAAATCACACAATATATACGTTATATTATGTTCAGATTTAATTTTAGTATGAATGAAAACTATTCCCAAGAAACTAATTCGATTAATTAAAATGTGTCTCAGTGAAACGTACAGCAGAGTTCGTATAGGTCAGTTTCTGTCAGATGGGTTTCCAATTCACTGTGGGCTAAAGCAAGGAGATGCACTATCACCTTTACTTTTTAACTTTGCTCTAGAGTATGCCATTAGGAAATTCCAGGATAACACAGAGGGCTTGGAATTGAACGGGTTACATCAGCTGCTTGCCTATGCGGATGACGTGAATATGTTAGGAGAAAATCCACAAACGATTATGGAAAATACGGGAATTTTACTTGAAGCAAGCAAAGAGATAGGTTTGGAAGTAAATCCCGAAAAGACTAAGTATATGATTATGTCTCGTGACGAGAATATTGTACCAAATGGAAATATATAAATTGGACATTTATCTTTTGAAGCGGTGGAGAAGTTCAAATATCTTGGAGCAACAGTAACAAATATAAATGACACTCGGGAGGAAATTAAACACAGAATAAATATGGGAAATGTCTGTTATTATTCGGTTGAGAAGCTTTTATCATCCAGTCTGCTGTCAAAAAATCTGAAAGTTAGAATTTATAAAACAGTTATATTACCGATTGTTCTTTATGGTTGTGAAACTTGGACTCTCATTTTCAGAGAGGATTATAGGTTAAGGGTGTTTGAGAATAAGGTCCTTAGGAAAATATTTGGGGCTAAGAGAGATGAAGTTACAGGAGAATGGAGAAAGTTACACAACACAGAACTGCACGCATTGTATTCTTCACCTGACATAATTAGGAACATTAAATCCAGACGTTTGAGATTGGCAGGGCATGTAGCATGTATGGGCGAATCCAGAAATGCATATAGAGTGTTAGTTGGGAGGCCGAAGGGAGGCTAAGACGTAGATGGGAAGATAATATTAAAATGGATTTGAGGGAGATGGGATATGATGATAGAGAATGGATTAATCTTGCTCAGGATAGGGATCAATGGCGGACTTATGTGAGGGCGGCAATGAACCTCCGGGTTCCTTAAAAGCCAGTAAATAAGTAAGTAAGTATGAATGAAAACAAATATTGTTTCACGTGTGTAAATAAAAAGTTTATTCATAACACGTACCATAAATTCCTTGTCTGTCGAAGCAATATCTGCAGCATCTTTTTTCCTGAGACAAGACAGCAGTGCGCTGGTTGGTTCACTTGGACAGCGCAATAAGGAAGCCAGTTTTCTCGTGTGGTGTGTAGTGGAACCATTCGGAGCGAGAGCCCAATTCACAAATGCAGTCCCACTCTGAGAAATAGCTCGATGAAACAAACCTACAGTACATACCATTTAGAATAATTATACGTGAACAAACTATGTTGCTTTTTATTATTAAAATTTAACAGTAAAGTTATGGGTTTTGTCACGCAACGGCTCAGTTTCATGGCCTGCAACTAACTTGCAATCGATTTCCGACTGTGTAACTAATTGCAGCAAGTGTAATAGCTTCCATTTAAACAAATGCCCCGTAACTTCTTTGGAAATCAGTTGCATGCAATCAATTGCCTAGTGCAGCCGTGGCGAAAATGTGATTGTGCGCCGAGCCACTGTGTAACCTGCAACGTGCATAGCACCTATGGAGAGAGGCGGACACCCGAAGGGGAAGTGAAGCAACTGGCTGACTTATTAACGGATTTTCATTTTCCTTACGTCAAGCACTTAAATATAATTTTATACAGTATAAAGTTCCAAACTAATGTTTAGTACGTATAACGAAGAAAGAAATGAACAAGAAACATAGGACACATTATCACAACCTAAAATTAACTGTCTTCAGAATGTCTCTGCGACAGAGTTTCAAAATCAGGAATTATGTCACTTACTGCCAGTCGTAGTTGATCACGAAGGTATTTGTCTGTCAGTCGTGATCTAAATTTGGGTTTTACTATTTTCATTGCTGAAAATAATTTTTCACAAAGTACGTAAGTTGTGGCAAACATGGCTTCAACGGAGCACGCGAAAGAACGAAGCTTCGGATATTTATATTTTGGCAACGATTTGAAAAGTTCAACATTTGTCAAGGCCTTACATCTAGCTTTCATTTAACATCACATAGTAAATCTGTGAGTTTAAATTGAAGATCTAACTGCATTATACGTACATCTGCTGAAAAAGGATCGACGTACAGAGATAATAATAATAATAATAATAATAATAATAATAATAATAATAATAATAATACTTAACCTTTTAATGTTTCATGGGTGACATGTAGTATAATGCCGTTTTATGTTATAGGTGCTACAACCGTTTTCCTCGTAATACTTGTGTACAAATCATACATTTAATATTCTCATTATATTTTCAGCTAAACATGCGTCCTCCCATCCTGTTTTTGTAGAGGTACATGGTTTCGAGAGAGACATTGCGACGATACGCCACTCGCAGGTCAGAGACAAATACAAATGGAACGGAGTTTGACTCCAGTGAGTGAGAGGATGGGGTGGGGGGAGGTAGGAAGCAAGAGAAATGCGCATAGCTATCATTGCGAGCCACATTTTCGCCACGGCTGGCCTAGTGTAATTAAGCTTAGTTACTTGCAGGCCATGAAACTGCCCTTGCAACTTTTAGTTTCACGCAGCTCTTGCGGGTCATTGACCGAAATGATTAACGAACTGGGCTTGAAGCTGGTCTCCGGCATAAATTATATTGATCTATTCCCGTTTGGGTTGATTATAGGCAGCTATGTTTGGGGTTTTTTTTCTAAGTTTTCTCAAATGTGAGCAGAATGTCACCCTATGGCGAATTCTCAAATAGAAATGTGTATTTTTGATGAACTAGAAATGTAAATTATTATTAATTGTAACAAGACTAGATATATATTATTACGTATTTTGTTCGTTATTTTTACATGTACGGATAAATTATTTTATTTGAAAATTACGGAGAATGTAATTGCCAATTATTTTTTTTTACACAATGTTAATTGTTCATTGTATTTCTGATTCTAAGACCGTGGATCATTGGCACAAGTTTTTTATCACCCGACTATACATGTTTGTTTTGCTAGTTTGTTGAGGTTGAGAGCTGCGTCACTACAGTTCATTCGATAGGTACATAGTCCAAGCTCACACAACTTAACAGTTTTGGTACGAACTTCTTACCTCTGCTTGTAAGTCCTCTATAGGCTAGAGAAGCTCTGGATATAAGTATGTTATTTGGAATAGAAGTTGAATTAGCCAAGGAACATGTCTCTGAAATACTAAACAATAAACATCCTGTATATGTTTCATTAGCTTGACAGCTTGTAATCTTCAAATATAGAGAATACAGAATTTGTGGAAGAATGACTAAATACACTCAGGGACAAAAAACCGGACACTTCTATATTTGCTTGTATTTTGTTGCCAATTACTTCAAAATGAAACAAAACCCATTTAAACAAAATAATGTTTCATTTAGCACCTTATACGACAACATTTGAAAAAAATCTCTGATGAGAAAAGTTACAAAAAATTACAAAGGGCGTATAACTATGGCATCGTTTGGTCTAACTGTTTTTTCATTTTATGGTGCCTTAAACATTAAAAACTCTTTTTAGTAACGGGTATTACCCCTCTGGCTTGAATAACTGCATCCATACATCTTGGCATGCTCTCAATTTGGTTAGCAATGTCTTCTTGAGGAATAAGTTCCCATTCTTCGCCAAGTGCTCGCCTCAACTCTTGTAACGATTTTGGTCTCGGTCGTCTATTCTTAACTCACCGTCCCAGCATGTGCCACACGTGTTCAATTGGGTTCATGTCTGGACTCCTTGCTGGCCATGGAAGAACATGGATTAACATTTCTTGGAGATAATCTCCGACCCCATGGGCAATATGCGGCCGTGCATTATCATGCATTAAAACAAAATTATCGCCTACAAATTGGCCAAATGGCACAACATGATCAGCCAAACATTCATTTATATACCTATCAGCTGTTAGTCTTCCATTTTTAACAAAAACCAACGCTGTACGAGCATCCGTACACACTCCTGCCCAAACCATCACTCCACCACCTCCATACGGCACATTTTCAGAAATGCAACACTGTGAAAATCGTTCTCCCCTCCTTCTCCAAACTCTTTCACGTCCATCAGGTGAGCACAGATTGAAACGGGACTCATCGGTGAACAGAACACAGCTCCACTGTCCATTTTTCCAATCCCTGTGATCATTTGCAAAACGCAGTCGTTCAACTCGATGCATCCTGAGAAGTCTGGGACCAGTTGCAGGTCTACTTGATATCAGTACATTTGCTTTCAACCTCCTCCTAACTGTTTTGGCCGAAATTGGGCGTCCATGCATGTTAACAAATTGCTGGGCTACACTAGTAGCTGGCAGGTTGCGCTCCCTAAGAACTCTCAACATCATATACCTGTCTTCATTTGGATTTGTAGCTCTTGGACGACCCGAACCTGGTCTTCTGGTATATTCTAGGGTCTCTCTATACCGTTTTATGGCATCATGGGTTGTGCTTCTAGCCATATTCATAACATTTGCAATGTAACGTACACTGCGTCCATCATCGTAAAGGGCTGCAGCTCGAGCCACATCTTCAGGTCGCATCTTGTTTTAAGACAAATGTTACAACCCCACTTAAACTCAGAAAATGTAAAAATAAAGAAATAATGAATGATTACGATAATGAAGCACAAAATGGTTGAGACAAAATTGTTATAGCTGAGACTCCGAAAGCAAAATTGGAATATTTGGTTGTAATAGCTTGTTTATAAAACAAAAAACAATCAACAATGTATACACGTCTCCATAACAACAGATGGCTACCATAATATTGTATGAGAAGATAATGTTTTGCAAAATACCAGCAAATATTAAAGTGTTTTTGTCCCTGAGTGTATTTTCGAATAATTCGATTAGAAAATTGAAAGCTTTGAATTGAATAAAAAATTAAATGAGGAAGAAGGATATGGAAGAAACTGATACCAACACAGGAAAATAATGCTAGAGAATAATAAATGATTACTTACCGCGACTTGCAGGTGACAACATGAGGTAGTGAGCACTGGCCCCACCTGCGCTCTCTCCAAAAACTGTTACACTGTTTGGGTTGCCTCCAAACTTGGCTATGTTGTCTCGAACCCATCGCAGTGCTGCCACTTGATCCTTCATTCCATTGTTACCGGGGCACAAGGAATCTCCAGTGCTTAGAAATCCTGCAGCAATAATGGGATTTCGGTAATGTTGCAGATGAGAGTTGGTGACTTAAACAATTGACTGTTGCATGGCAATTACGAATCTTACCAACTTAGGCCTAATCAATAATGGAATTGCGCAATGTAATAGATCACCTATGTTAAGTTTCTTTTTTAAACATGGATTATTTAAGGGGAAAGGATGGTATTTTTTGGTGAAAAATGAGTAAATTTAAAAAAAAATTCTTTAAAATACACTGTGATATGTGTGGAATGCATAGCATAACATTTTGTGGATATTTGTGCCCTTATTGGATGTTGAGTCGCCATTTTTAAACTTCCTGCGTTATGGATTTTTAAATCACTTGCCCACTTTTATTGTTATTTCCGGTAAATTAAATTTTCGAAAACAATTTTTTTCTTCTTTAAAATACTCTTTGACATGTGTGGAATTCATTGCATAACATTTTGTGGGTATTTGTATCCTTATCGGATGTTGAGACGTCATTTTTAAACTTCCTGCGCTATGGATTTTTAAATCTTTGATCGGTTTCCAGTATCTTCATTTTTTTTTGCTACATTGCCAGACAGAAATGTATATAACGTGTGAACTATTAAAGATACATGTATGAAATTTAGAACACACATTCTTTAGACTATTAGGAAACTTTTCTCTGTAACAGAATTTTGTTAATTGATTTCATTTTAAAAATACGTCCATTTGTTTGCAAGAAAGGAAATCAGAAAATTGTTATTAAATTTTAATTGTTTATTTTACAAACGTAGGGACTAATATCAAAATTCTGTTACAGACAGTTTGTAGAACATGCTTTTGCAAATACATTGCAAAAAACTTTTTGAATATATCTTTAAAAACGGTTTAGATATATCGGTTTTAGTACAATCCTGCATTGGGTATATTTTTTTCAAATTTGGACCCCCAAATATTTTTTTTTTCAAAATATTTTTATTTGGTTGAGTTGCCACAGCTATGAGCTCTCTACATACAAAAAATTAATATTTTACACCAAATAGGAAAAAAGTTTTAAAAATACCATCCTCTCACCTTAACGACGTTGTTGCGTGGTTACACAGGGTCGGTGGAATTAATAGTATAGAGATGATATTTGGCGAAGATTGACCGTGAGTTGGGCACAAATTTCTAAAATAACTAGGTATTCAACCCAAGCGGGATTCGAAACTACGCCCGAACGCAATAGTAGAGCATGAGTCTAGTTCACTAACCCTTGAGCTAAGCTGATGACATGTTTAGTTTTTTTTTTTTTGAGGAGGGGGTTAGGGAAGGTAACTTAACAAATCCAAAGGCATAAAATTACAAAATATGAAGTTGAAACGATTTTAATGCATATTCTTGATGAATACTGAGTAATGTAGTATACATGTAACATACCTCCAGCACACACTTGCTTAGAAAATTAATTCAACAACAATGAATAGACATCTTTGTTAAACAATCATTCGAAATCTTTGCGCGAAGTGTAGTCGGTACAATGTATAATGAGTTACCTACTAAGTTGCAACTTAAACATTTTCCCCCTTTACTTGATCATCTGCTTAAATTTAGTAATTTTTCTAGCTGTTATGTTCACTTCACTACAGGCAACACTTCCTTAAATTCGCGCTTGTTACAGATAAATTGTCCACACCTGTGGAGTAACGGTTAGCGTGTCTGGCCGCAAAACCAGGTGGCCCGTGTTTGATTCCCGATCGGGACAGATAACCTGGCTGGGGTTTTTTCCGGGTTTTCCCTCAGGCCAATATGAGCAAATGCTGGGTAACTTTCGGTACTGGACCCCGGACTCATTTCACCGGCATTATCACCTTCATCTCGTTCAGACGCTAAATAACCTAAGATGTTGATAAAGCGTCGTAAAATAACCTACTAAAATAAAAATAAATACAGATAAATACAATACTCCGCCTATTTCGTACAATGCTTTTGAGTCTAAAGAAAGTACAATGTAGTCTGTTGTTGTAACGAGAATGCAAGCCCCTGCATATCGGTAAGACATCATGTCAAAAAACGTTCACGTCTGAGTATTTCTGACAAAGTAAATATTATTCAATGCTTTGAAAAACGCGCAAATATTAAGGATAAGCTTATTGCTCGAGAGTTTAAGGTAATATTTAGGCCTACTTCTTTCTTTACTTATTTCTATATATATTTTTATTTATTCGCTTCTTTCTTTATTTCTTAGTCGGTCTGGGTAGCGTAGTCGGTATAGCGCTGGCCTTCTGTGCTCGAGGTTGCGGGTTCGATCCCGGCTCAGGTCGATGACATTTAAGTGTGCTTAAATGTGACAGGCCCATGTCAGTAGATTTACTGACATGTAAAAGAACTCCAGTGGGACAAAATTCCGGCACACCGGCGATGCTGATATAACCTCGGCAGTTGCGAGCGTCGTTACATAAACCATAATTTAATTTTTTCTTCATTTCTTTATTTGTTTCATTCTTTATTCCTTTATTTATTCCTTCATTTATTTATTTTATTCTTTCTTTATTCTTTTCTTTCTTTTTTATTAATTTATGCATTTATTTATTCATTTTTATATTTATTTATTTATTTATTTATTATTGTATTTTATAGACATATATATTCTAGGAAATAAACTTAATTTGTATTAACGTTGTATCAGATTCACTTTTGATAATGAATTAACAACTCTTAAATACTCATTCCCATATGATTGATTTTTTTACTGTTCATGATGCTTGCCGATTGCAGGGGACTTCCTCCGCGTGTTATGTCTAATGTAAACATACGGTACTGGGAATTCAATCAATGGCTTTCCCAAAACACGTTATGAAATACGATGAAAGAGTAATGGAACGGAGAAAAATTCTCTCCGGCGCCGGGATTTGAACCCGGGTTTTCAGCTCTACGTGCTGATGCTTTATCCACTAAGCCACACCGGATACAACTCCGACGCCGGTTAGAATCGTCTCAGATTAAGCTCCAACTCTTGGGTTCCCTCTAGTGGCCGCCCTCTGCACTACGTCATAGATGTCTATGAACGCAGGACCGAAGCCCACACATGTGCTGAGGTGCACTCGATATGAGTGACTAGTTGGCCGGGATCCGACGGAATAAGCGCCGTCTTAAATCATTAAGTGATTTACGCATATCATATATATTATTTTAATGTACCGAAGTACATATGATATTTCCATGCAGATATTCTGCGTCATCATACGATGAAAGAGTAATGGAACGGAGATCCCGGCCAACTAGTCACTCATATCGAGTGCACCTCAGCACATGTGTGGGCTTCGGTCCTGCGTTCATAGACATCTATGACGTAGTGCAGAGGGCGGCCACTAGAGGGAACCCAAGAGTTGGAGCTTAATCTGAGACGATTCTAACCGGCGTCGGAGTTGTATCCGGTGTGGCTTAGTGGATAAAGCATCAGCACGTAGAGCTGAAAACCCGGGTTCAAATCCCGGCGCCGGAGAGAATTTTTCTCCGTTCCATTACTCTTTCATCGTATGATGACGCAGAATATCTGCATGGAAATATCATATGTACTTCGGTACATTAAAATAATATATACGTTATGAAATGTTTCATATAAAGCAATTTTTATATGGAGAAGGAAGCAAGAAACGAGCAAAATTGTATTAAGCTTTTCTGTTTGAATTGCGGTATCTAAAAAAATAACCATCTGAAATTAATGTCATTACTTATACTGTCTTCGCGCTACGAGTTGGCGCGGGGAGTAGATAGGCGGGACGGGGGAACTTTACGCTACACTCTGACCTGAAAATTTCGTCCACTTACTTGACTACACTGGAACGGAGTCAGACATAAAAGATTCCGCATCTTCGGTGCTGTCGCTATGACTATCATTATCACATTTTTCAAAATTTCTGGAGCATGATCTGTCCATGATAATCGTCTGTTTATGTTCCAGCCGTGTATATTAATTCGAATCTCAACAAAGCCATTAGCCCCACCGCCCCCATCCTGATGAACAACAATGAGTGTTCTGGACACATTTATGGTAGTCAAAACTCCCGTAACATTTTTATCGTGCCAGAACTTGGGAAACGTTAAATTGGTAGGCCTATCTATCCGCATTTCGTCCAGATACAAAATCGGTTTTTCCATTTTCCTAAGCTTTCTTATTTGCTGTAGATATCTTCACGTATTCTAATTTACAGTGTTTTCCTCATTTTTTTTTTGCTGCACACTTCTTCCACCTGAAATCCTTTTTCTTCAGTATGCGTCTTAATGTTGTCTTTCATTTCAAATAAATTTTCTCTTGTAAAAGGGTAGACGTTTGTTGCAGCTTGGTACTATTTTTTTACTTGTTATTTAACGACACTGTAATAACTACTAGCTTCTTCAGTGTCGATTGAATTGATGATGGCGAGATAGTATTTGGCGAAATGAAACCAAGGATTCGCCATACATTACCTGACATTCGCCTTCCGCTTGGCAAAACCTCGGAAAAACCCAACCAGGTAGTCAGCGCAAAAGGGAATCGAACTCACTCCCGAGCACAACTGCAGATCAGCAGGCAAACGCGGTACCTCCTGAGCTACGCCGGTGGCCCTCTTTCTTTTTCAAATAAAAATTCTCAATTATATCTTTTTTGTCAATCTCCCGACGAAGTCATCTACATTTGCGTTTCGGTAGTCTGGACGTTTACATTTTTTTTCTCCCTCAGGTGTCGACAACGCAATTTCTTCTGTGCAGTCTTTCATTTCATTCCTTATACGCTGTATTGTTCTTGTGGATAGATTAGATTACTTTTCTGCCTTTGCTGTAGGTTTCGTAAGAGGAATGCAAAGGCACTGTTGTTCTTTTTCTTCATCACAGAATTATTTTGCACTTTTAATAATATTCCTTTCTTCGCTATAGATTGTAAATCCTTGTTTCCTCTTTGTCGACATATTTACAATAAACAAAAAACTGCTATAAACCTAAATAACAGTACACAATAACATAAATTCTATTAACTATATTATTATCAACACTATTAACATGGAAAGCAAAGGATAACTAAAGCAATACAAGATTTGTGGTATACTGAAAACAATTGTCTTATTGAAGCTAATAAAACACTATAGTAAAAACCCCACTATTATTATCACAAAGTCGCAAAGACTCATAGACACGTGTAGTAGATGTTTGTGAAACAGGAATATTGCAGTGAACAGCGCGGTGCGCATGCGCGACTGTTTCCCCTCCGCCCCGTCTAAGTGCTTCAGCCGCCTTCTCCTGGCGTGACAACAGTAGTTCACCCTGCATATACAGAATGCCACACTGTGAAGCATTGGCTCAAGTCACTGCTGCCCATCGATAATATTACCGGAATTTCTTACTCTTGATTGAACTTATAGGCCTATTTCTTAACTAAAAGTATTTATTCTATACTTACCCAGTGCTCCAAGACGGTAATTAATAGAGACCAACACAACGTCCTTATCTAAGAGATATTGAGGTCCAAACTGGTCAATGCCTCCAGATCCGGATAGCCAGCCTCCTCCATGAATCCAGAACATGACATCCAGGTCACTGCTGCCAGTACCTGGCTCCTGTTGGAAATGACATGTCAGTGAAGTGTCTGAAGTGACAGTAGCAAATCGTAAGATCAAAACCAATCGGTGCAAAAGCAGTTGGTGAATTGTGTTTCAGAT
Source organism: Periplaneta americana (assembly GCF_040183065.1). Taxonomy (NCBI): domain Eukaryota; kingdom Metazoa; phylum Arthropoda; class Insecta; order Blattodea; family Blattidae; genus Periplaneta; species Periplaneta americana. The sequence goes on along the minus strand of NC_091127.1, from coordinate 159,445,907 downwards.
TATACGAGGCGTGTCCATAAAGTAACTTTCCCACTCGTCCCACAGCTAGCAAACCATATGTTGCGCGAAGCGACTGCTGTACGTGATAGAGTAATGTCCTGGCACGGCGCATGCGCTAGCGGAACTTCCCGAGTGCTCTCAATAGCTTCGTTGCATTGGTTGAAGATGGACGTTCCTACTCCAGCTCCCGCCGCGTGTGGAGTGCGATCAGTGATAAAGTTTTTGAATGCACAGGGCATAGCGCCGATTGAAATTGATCGTCAGCTGTGCCAGGTCTATGGGCAAGCAGATGGTGCGTTGCTGCGCAAGATCGTCTGTGATGATGGTTGGCCTCCCACTGCGCTCTCGTCATGCACATTTTGGCGTCCTGCTGAAAATTGTCTACAGCAGCAACGCACCATAAATAAATAAATAAATAAATAAATAAATAAATAAATAAATAAATAAATAAATGAATGAATGAATGAGCGAGCAAGCAAGCAAGCCAAGCAAGCAAGCAAAGCAAAGCAAAGCAAAGCAAAGCAAGCCAATCAAGCAAGCAAGCCAAGCAAGCCAAGCAAGCCAAGCAAGCAAGCAAAGCAAGCCAAGCAAGCAAGCCAAGCAAAGCAAGCAAGCAAGCAAGCCAAGCAAGCAAGCCAAGCAAGCAAAGCAAAGCCAAGCAAGCCAAGCAAGCAAGCAAGCAAGCAAAGCAAAGCAAAGCAAGCAAGCAAGCAAAGCAAAGCAAAGCAAAGCCAATCAAGCAAGCAAGCCAAGCAAGCAAAGCAAGCCAAGCAAGCAAGCAAAGCAAGCGAAGCAAAGCAAGCAAGCCAAGCAAGCAAAGCAAAGCAAGCCAAGCAAGCCAAGCAAGCAAGCAAAGCAAAGCAAAGCAAAGCAAAGCAAAGCAAAGCAAAGCAAAGCAAAGCCAAGCAAGCAAGCCAAGCAAGCAAATCAAGGCAAGGCAAGGCAAGGCAAGGCCAAGCCAAGCCAAGCCAAGCCAAGCCAAGCCAAGCAAATTTAAAAAAGTAGAGCGAATATCTAGAGAAAATTCTGTTTTCACCTTCGAAAGACAGTATCGAGTATCAGCTGAAAGGAAGGCAAATTTGGCAATGTAGAAAGAAGTGGTGGAATATTGGACCGAAACAGGCCATGTTACATAAGCAGTGAAGACCAAGAATATGTTGATGTTAAAATTCATGTTTTACAATTTTGGTACTGATTATGGTAATCTGAGTAAAATGTCAGTTATATTTGTTGTACATCAAATTCCACAATATGTACTAGTTACTGTATGCCAAGACACTACAATAAAAACAACAGATTAGTAGGAAGGGTATCTGATTGCATTTACTTATCACAATTAATGCTAAACATTTTAAATTTTCTTTTGGCCGGTCCCACGCTCAATCTTTTAATTAACAGTAATAAATATTGGAGCGCTTTGGTCCAGGGTCAGCATATCACAAGACCACCTTCAAACTCTATAGAAAAGACATGAATTTCCACCTCTGTACTGAGAATTGAACCCGGGTCCGCTGGATTCATAGCTCTTAAAATTGTTATTGACATTGGATTGTTAGGAGTAGCTATGGAAAGGAAGAATGAACATTTCATACATAACGAATTCCTCGATACTCACTTGAGGTGTGTAGACATTAAGGTAGAGGCAGTCTTCCTGTCCTTTTATGTCGGCTTCTGGATTGAAGAAATCCCCCTGTACACATTCTGAGCCATCCTTAGTAGCATCTAGCGTTCCATTCCAAGGTTCTGGTAGTTGTGGCGGCTGTAACAAGGTAATGCAAACATTTATATTTCGGCGTTGAAGATTATCGAGAATTTGTATATACCACTAAGAATTCCGTAATTATTTATCCTAGTCATAGGTATTACAAAGGATTTGATTCATCAGGAATTTTTAAAATCATAATCATATGAGTAATTACCTTATTTACTCGCGTATAACTCGCTCTCGCATATATTTTGCACCCTATTTTCTGAGTGAGAAATTACAGAAAAAATCCCCGCATATATCTTGCATTAATTTCCATCAGGAATTTTTAAAATCATAATCATATGAATAATTACCTTATTTACTCGCGTATAACTCGCTCTCGCATATATTTTGCATCCTATTATCTGAGTGAGAAATTACAGAAAAAATTCCGCATATATCTCGCATTAATTTCGTGGCAGGCGGATTTATAATAAGTACAATCGATTGAAGTTTAAAATTCATGAGTTATACTAGTGACAGACTACAGTCGCTAATCGCGATTAGCATTATCGCGATTATTCCAATCGCGATTACCGAAAATGTGTTGAAGCTTGGTCCCGTCTGGTCAACAGCTAAATTACCATAGAGGAAATAATTTTCTCTGTGTACATAGTTATATTGTTATATGTTTGTTTACCTCCTGGACAACATCTAAAATTCTTCCCTTGTTTTGATGTTTGTTCATTGTTTTTCCTATTTCTTTGTTGTATGTTTCTTGCAGCTTGATATGGAAATTTATTTGTTAACATTTTTACATGTTTTAAAATCTAAACTGATACAATTTATGCCATTACTATTATTTTGGAAAGAGATTTTATAACCTATAACATTTATATAGATTTATATTATTTTGTAATAAAAGATATTTTTAAAACGATCCCTAACCTCAACGATAGCGTCGTAATGGAGATTGAAATTTAAAATATGAAAAAGAAATCAGTTCCAGTTTGTAATCCATTATTTATTGAAATGAAACATCTTTCAGCAGACTTCTATTGCCCTCCATATATGAATAATTCGTCTGCCATCTGTTAATATATTTCTTTTTATTGCGTATTTCTACTATAGTTCCCTTCACAGAAATATAATTTTTGAAATGCAGAGGTTTCATTCCTTCATATCGTTTGTAAAGCTTTCATGCGTAACATTCAAACAGCTGCATCTGCACACCCATTGAAAATTAGACACACATTTATGTGAACGTTTTTACTTAGAATAGTAAATACTTACTTACTGGCTTTTAAGGAACCCGGACGTTCATTGCCGCCCTCACATAAGCCCACCATTAGTCCCTATCTTGAGGAAGATTAATCCATTCTCTATCATCATATCCCACCTCCCTCAAATCCATTTTAATATTATCGTCCCATCTACGTCTCGGCCTTCCTAAAGGTCTTTTTCCCTCCGGCCTTCCAACTAACACTCGCCCATACGTGCTACATGCCCTGCCCATCTCAAACGTCTGGATTTAATGTTCCTAATTATGTCAGGTGAAGAATACAATGCGTGCAGTTCTGCGTTGTGTAACTTTCTCCATTCTTCTGTAACTTCATCCCTCTTTTCCTAAGAACCTTATTCTCAAAGACCCTTAATCTCTGTTCCTCTCTCAAAGTGAGAGTCCAAGTTTCACAACCATAAAGAACAACCGGTAATATAACTGTTTTATAAATTCTAACTTTCAGATTTTTCGACAGCAGACTGGATGATAAAAGTTTCTCAACCGAATAATAACAGACATTTCCCATATTTATTCTGTGTTTAATTTCCTCCCGAGTATCATTTATATTTGTTACTGTCGGTCCCAGATATTTGAACTTCTCCACCTCTTCAAAAGATAAATTTACAATTTTTATATTTCCATTTCGTACAATATTCTCGTCACGAGACATAATCATATACTTTGTCTTTTCGGGATTTACTTCCAAACCTATCTCTTTACTTGCTTCCAGTAAAATTCCCGTGTTTTCCGTAATCGTTTGTGGATTTTCTCGTAACATATTCACGTCATCCGCTTAGACAAGCAGCTGATGTAACGCGTTCAATTCCAAACCCTCTCTGTTATCCTGGACTTTCCTAATGGCATACTTTAGAGCAAACTTAAAAAGTAAAGGTGATAGTGCATCTCCTTGCTTTAGCCCACAGTGAAATGGAAACGCATCTGACAGAAACTGACCTATACGGACTCTGCTGTATGTTTCACTGAGACACATTTTAATTAATGGAACTAGTTTCTTGGGAATACTAAATTCAATAAGAATATCATATAAAACTTAGAATAGTAAATAATTTCTTAAAATACAGTTTGTCTTATATTAGGTGATTAGATTTTTGCACTGCAGTGAACGATTATCATTAATATTGCTACTACTACTACTACTACTACTACTACTACTACTACTACTACTACTACTACTACTACTACTACTACTACTACTACTACTACTGTAGCGCAAACATTTTATTTTTCCACGCCTGCGGCAGTACACAGGGCAATGAGTGTGGAAAGATAAAATGTATGCATTGTAGTACTAATTATTTGCTTGGATTTTTCGAGGTTTTACCAATAACAAGGCAAATGTCAGGTAATCTCATGACGAATTCTCCGGCTCATCTCGCCAAGTGCAAATTCCAACGACACTAGATAACCTCTAAGTTGATACAGTGTCGTCGAATAACTAATAAGAATACTGTGAGGACTAAACCATTGTGTTTAAACGAATGTATTGGTCAGGCCCCACTTGTAATCGTAGGAGAGCGAGAATGATGCAATAGTTTCCCTATGACTAAAAATGACCTTGAACACGTGATGGTCAATGTCCAGTTGCAGCATCTGTTTTCCGTTTCCATTCCTCGAAACGTAATATGTTAGAGTCATTATACTGGAATAAAATTGTGTAATCAAATTCAATGGCTATGAGGAAGTGGGTTTCTTTTAAATGACTCATCTTGTTGTAACCTACTTATTATGTAGCAATTACAATAATTAATAAGTATTAATGAAAGATTTTCCTACATCATGCTGTTGCTGCAGCTTGCAGACATAGAAGTGATTGCCGATTATCCTTACTGTGACCGGGTCAAACCTGCAAGTTTTCATTGAAAAATTCGTAGGACACTTGTGGTGGGCAAGTTGAAATTTTCTCGGAGTTCTCCCGTTTCCTCACGTTAAGCATAAACAGAATTCCTTACGATCTCTCTTCCAATTATTATTTCACAGCCTTTCCCTATCGCGCGCCGGCTGACAACGCGCGGGGTCGCAACCTGGATCCTCAGCGAACAGTAGCGTAGTCAGCTGTTGTGTCAGTTTAGGTATATACTGGACCAGTCTGGATATTGGATTCTAGAATGCTCCTTATTTTCGCTGCCCACGCTGTGATGGTGGTGGTAGTGATAGTAGTAGTAGTAGTAGCAGTAGCAGCAGGTAATAAACATAGCACATGTACTCCTTACGACATGACATGGGAATTATACCGAACAAGAGAAGAGGAAGCAGAGAAGCAATGTGGCTGCAGCAACCTATTTTCAAAGACGTAACTTATGTCATGGAAACTTACCAACATAGAGAGAAAATAATAAACCGGAAATGTAGAATGCGAACGAAGCAGTTGCTTCTTGCGATATGGAAATATTAGCAGAAAATTTAAATAGATAGATAGATAGATAGATAGATAGATAGATAGATAGATAGATAGATAGATAGATAGATAGATAGATAGATAGATAGATAGATAGATAGATAGATAGATAGATAGATAGATAGATAGATAGATAGATAGATAGATAGATAGATAGATAGATAGATAGATAGATAGATAGATAGATAGATAGATAGATAGATAGATAGATAGATAGATAGATAGATAGATAGATAGATAAGCGAGTGAGTAAATGAGTAAATAAATGAGTGAGTGAGTTAGTAAATGAACGAGTGAGCAAATGAGTGAGTAAATAAGTGAGTGAGTAAATGAACGAGTGAGTGAGTAAATGAGTGAGGGAGTAAATAAACGAGTGAGTGAATGAGTAAGTGAGTGAATGAGTAAGTGAGTGAATGAGTGAGTGGATGGATGAATGAGTGAACGAATAAGTGAGTAACTAAGTAAATAAGCAAGTAAGTAACTATGCACATAAATAAATGAGTGAGTAAGCAAGTAAATAAATGAGTAAGTAAATGAGTGAGAGTGAATAAAGTGAGGGAGTGAATAAGTCAATAACTAAGTAAATAAATATGTAAGTAAATAATGAAGTGTGTAAGTAAATAAGTAAGGAAGTAAGTAAATAAGTAAGGAAGTAAGTAAATAAGTAAGCAAGTAACTAAGTAAATAAGTAAGGAAGTAAGTAAATAAGTAAGCAAGTAATTAAGTAAATAAGTAAGCAAGTAACTAAGTACCGGTACCTAACTAAGTAAATAAGTCAATAAATAAATAATTAAAGAAACGAGTAAGTAGATAAGTAATTAAATAAGCAAGTAAGTAAATAAGTAAATCTATACTAATAATAAATCAGTAGCCGAAATTTTTCTGGTAATTTTCGATTTTCCAAAAATAATTGGTCCTAACATATATAATTAACCACCCTGAAACCGAAAATCGCATTTTTGAAATTTTTGTTTGTATGTCTGTCTGTATGTTTGTTACCTTTTCACGCGATAATGGCTCATCCGATTTATATGAAAATTGGAATACAAATTAAGTTCGTTGTAACTTAGATTTTGGGCTATATGGCATTCAAAATACTTTATTTAAAAGAGGGGTTATAAGGGGGCCTGAATTAAATAAATCGAAATATCTCGCTTATTATTCATTTTTGTGAAAAATGTTACATAACAAAAGTTTCTTCAAAAATGATTTCCGATAAGTTTTATTCTTTACAAAATTTTGATAGGACTGATATTTAATGAGATAAACGAGTTTTAAAATTAAAATAACGCCATCTAAGACGGTGCAATGAATTAAGAACAAATGACTTCGTCTATAAGGGGCCTTGGACAACAACAATCGAAACAGGGGCCTTGGACATCAACAATCGAAAGCTATTAAACATAGCCTACAGAGAATGTTTCTGTGTTTGTATGAAGTAGTATCAGAAGCTAAATTAACCGATTTGTATAATTAATTATTATTTCACCATTGGAAAGTGTAGTTTCTCTAGATGGACATAATGCTATAATGTTATTACAGTAACGTCTGAGTAAATCGAGGACAGGTAAGATTAAAATAGCTTCTTATGCACAGATACCAAAATTTGATAGGCTATTTTGTACATTCGTTTTCTGTATTTCTTAAAATAATATTTATGTACACTCATTTTAATCTCAGAGAATTAACGAACAACGAGAGTGTATTGATTTAGTATGCAGTAATAGTACGTTATCTTAGCAATCCATTATTTTATAATTCAAATTTTAACTATGCTCAATTGAGTCGTGTTAAAATACATAAAATATATATGCAATAAATGCAATGCAAAAAAAAAAATTGGGTAATGAGCGAAGCAGATTATCTTGCGCTGTTGTAAAAGTTGTTCCCTGGATCAAACGTCCTATTTATATTTATTTCTAACAGGTGCAGCGGAGCGCACGGGTACGGCTAATATATAAATAAATGAGTAAATAAATAACATAATAAATAAATAGGCACATAAATGAATAAATAAATAAAATAATTAAATAACTGAGTGAGTGAATAAATGAGTGAGCAAATGAGTGCATGGATGAATGAGTGAGCGCATAAGTGAGTAAATAAGTATGTAAGTAATTAATTAAATAATAAATGAGTGAGTAAGCAAGTAAATAAATGAGTGAGAGTGAATAAGGTGAGGGAGTAAGTAAGTCAATAACTAAATAAATAAATATGTAAGTAAATAAGAAAGTGTGTAAGTAAATAATTATGTAAGTAAATAAGTAAGGAAGTAACTAAATAAGTAAGCAAGTAACTAAGTAAGAAACTAAGTGAATAAATAAACAAGTAACTAAATACATAACTAAGTAAATGAGTCAGTAAATAAATAAGTACGGTAATTAAAGAAAGAAGTAAGTAGATAAGCAATTAAATAAGCAAGTAAATAAGTAAGTAAATATATAAATAAATGAGTAAATAAATAAATAAATAAATAAATAAATAAATAAATAAATAAATAAATAAATAAATAAATAAATGAGTGAGTGAGTGATTAAGCAGGCAAAAAAATTAAGAAATAAAGAATTTCAAATTTTTATGAAATACAGGACACCTGGCAACCCTACACATAAGACAATGTAGGATATCGCATTTACTACGGACAAACATACATAGGCCTACGTACACTAGGAGAGATTTATACTTGCGATCGTGAAACTTTCGTTAGAAATTCTTAACCTATACGTGAAAGTACCGGTAGTGCATTTGAAATATGAAGTGGGACGCCTACCTGTATTCTAACAACACACTATATTCTTTATTTTATTATATTGAGCTTGCATGTGCTGTATTGTGAGTGAGATGTGATCCAGATTATTATTTGACTATTACGTTCACTGTTCTTTCAGGCGCTATACTGCCTTAAACATTAATAAATCTTTATTTCCATAATTTGCAACTCGTAATACTGAAGTGAAATGACTCGATTGGCTAATGTTTCTTTGTACTTACGCGAAATCGTAGCTCACCTACAGGCGGCTTAGCATAAGGAATTCCTTGAAAAGCGAAAATCTCTCGTCCTTTTCGTGACGTCAGTCGATGACCTCGCAGCCGTCCTTGCTTGAGAACGATTATATCATCAGCCTGGACCGCAGCGGCGATGACCAACACAAATGCGATCAGCATTCTCGCACGAAGTTGACCAGAAGCTCTCGCACCAGACTTAGCACTGCGAGATGCTTTGTCTGTCCACACGTTTTAATCTGTTATCGACGTCATGAAAAGAAAGTCAGACTCGTAGAGCAAGCTTCTTACAGAATGTGTGTGTGATGCCGAGGCCGTGGATCCTCCGGCTCCCACCAAGGGATTTCCCCGTTTGGAGAGCTTGCCTCACGTCACTAGAGTATTCCTATTCTGCAAAAGTCTTTCCTTATACCGGTTTGATCTCACAATTAATATTTGAATATTCGTGCTGTTTGAGATTTTTAGTTCCTGCACCGTGCCATAGTGCAGAAACACCCAACGTTAGGAAGTCACGCATCAACTTCATTATGAGGGAAGACAAAGAGGGAATCGTCATGTTAACAAGCCTATACATGGCTTCGAAACATTCATACTTCTACATGGTGCATACCGGAAAACACCGTACCATCTTGAGCACTGTGAAAATCTTAACCTCGTTTGTCCTTCGGTATGATATATGATATCTTAGAAATGCGGCAGCTCCTGATTACGACTAAACTTAACCTCGTTGTTTACCACTGTGTATTTTCTTTTTCCATTAGACATGACAAAATAATGTGTTAACGTTCTATTTATACTTCACGGTCTTACTAGTAAAACCAGACGTTTGACTATCTTATACAGGGACATCATTTTATTTTTACTAACATTTCTAATATTAACCTGGGTATACCTTTTGATCAACGGTTGAAAACAGTAAACACCGTTTGCTACTCCCTTCCACGACTGGAGTTCGGTGATACTGGCGTAATATACAGTACAAACAAATCACTTTACTAGGTATAGGAGGGAAGAAAAGTAGTTCATCCATTTACGTAAACTAGGAAATATCGCGATTTTGAGTTTGATAATTTTCATTAGGTTTTTGTTTAATCAAAATACAGTACAGTATTAACAATGTGTTCTTACTCAAGAACTGAGCTGTCCATGCGAACGTAGGTATTTATTATCCAGTGTATATTATACTTTGTATAGCACATTAGCGTACAATATAGAGAATGAAGTTAAATCACATGACAGTTAATTACTTAACGAGGCCCTTTTATTTAAGTTATTTCAAACAGTTGTATAATATTACGTAGACGTCCAATTCCTAACAGAAATTAATGTTTTCAGAAAAGAGCTAAGAGAGCCCAGCCACTAGCCTTTAAAGAGAGGCGAATAGAAGCTGGTGAGGGAAACCGGGATGCGACGTAGGCAAATGGACGACAGTACCTGTGCGAAAATGATTCAATATTGAAAGCTCTTTCGTCACTGGAAAACGCGAACATATTTTTGGAACGTACTCTTTACTGTGACCGTGGCACTACTATGACTGTATATGCGGTCTTGGATCTATGTGGAGGACGGTTGAACTCCATTAGTAGAAGGGGTGGGAGTGAAGTACATTAAAAAACTCAGGTACAATAAAAATTGAAGTAAAAATAAAATGATATCCCTGTACTTGCACAGTAAATAGCTCGTTTATAAGTTGTGTTAATTCCTGACTAATAATGTCGTGTATAACAATGCAATTATTACACAGCTACGTCATAGTTTCGTCATTTTGTTAAAAAGGGTATTACTCGACCAAGGCTAGTGGAGTCCTGCAGCCCGGAGCCGTGGCGCTACTGCTCCTGTGTTCGTAATATCGCATCGCGATAGTTCACATTACGTCCGTGGCTCCACTCGCCTTGGTCGAGTAATAACAGAATAACTGAGCTTTTCTATTTCATCTGATAGTGTGTACCAGTTTTCCATGTTATGAAATGGCAATATAAAATGAGAACAACCACCAGAGCCATAGGCGGAGTTATGGAGGGGCATTGGGGCATCGCCCCCCCCCCAAACTTGTCTGAAGTATTGTTTTTTATTAACGTTAGAAAATAATGAATTCAAAAGATCTTTTTTGCTTTTGTTTATGATTAAGTTTATATGCTTAAATTGAGGAATTAATGTTTTCAGATCATGTGTCTGGACTATAATATTTATTTTAAATTTTTAAATGTATAAGAATTTCTATACCTCATTTGAGGAATGGAAGCACTGTAATGTTTCTTTTGTAACAGCCTGTACTCATGTGTTAGAAATCTGCATTGTTGTGCAGTATGTTATTCATATTTCTCCAAGTGGCGGCTTGAACACCTGCAGACTTCTAACACACGAGTACAGGATATTAGGCCTATATTACACTATCACATTATAAATATCACATTATAAATAAATAAATAAATAAATAAATAAATAAATAAATAAATAAATAAATAAATAAATAAATAAATAAATAAATAAATAAATCATAAACATTTCTGTGTCACAGAAGTTTGATAAAATATATATTATAAAATTTTTTACAGTGTAATGTAGCATCTTTGATCACATCTATCTGTGTCACAGATGTTTGATAAAATACATATTATAATTTTTTTTACAGTGTAATGTAGCATCTTTGATCACATCTATCTGTGACATAGTTCTGTGATAAAAGTTATGGTCATCATCATACCTTTGATAAAATCTTTGACTAAGAAGAAAGAAAATGACGGACATTAAATATATATGGTCTGTGTGACAAATGTGAAGGGCCATCAGCCACTTGGGATGCTGTGCTTAATGACATCTCATATCATATCATATCATATCATATCATATCATATCATATCATATCATATCATATCATATCATATCATATCATATCATATCATATCAAATATATCACATCACATCACATATCACATATCACATGATATATCATATGGTCTGTGAAACCACATGACTTTTAAAATCATAATTACTCGTATTATGAGTCACATGAAATATTACGTCATCCATCCTTAAATACCGAGTGTAGGATTTTACATCTTCACACTGAAGTTCTCTCAATAGAGTTTGATGGATTCATTTTCTATCTTTTCTCCCTGCCCAATCTCTAACCCATATACGTTTTTTTTTTTTTTAATTTTATTTCTTCTCCAGTATTAATGCAATAACCATTACTTCACTTACAGTTGCAATATGAATACAACTATCGTGGATTGATTGTTAGAACTGTGATGAAAGATGTGATAAAAGCTTTGATATAGTGTAATATACTCAAAATCTGACATTTGATCATATATATATATATTTGATCAAAATGTTATCATATTCTGTGACACAGAAATTTGATAGTGTAATATAGACAAACGAAACATTCCACAATGAGGTATAGAAATTCTTATATATTCAGAAATTATACTCCAGACATATACACGTATTATGATCTGAAGACATTAATTTGTTAATTTAAGCATAGAAACTTAATCTTAAAAAAAGCAAGAAAAATCTTTTGAATTCAATATTTTCTAACGTTAATAGAAAAAAAGAGTTGAGAGAAGTTTGGGGGGGGGGCAGTTCCCCCCATGTTCCCCATAACCCCGCCTATGCTTTCAAACAAGTACGGTTTCGGATCATCTGGCAAATTCCATTACCTGGCTCACTTTCGGTTCAGTTTACGTTAAATAATCAAAACTTTACTGGTATGCTCTTTTTATTTAAAAAGAAATACCGTGACGACGTTCCGGTTTAAGATTTCTTTCCAAGACGGCGTTCCGGTCCACTGCTAGAGGGCTCGTTATATTACGTCGAATTGAATTATGGAATTCGTCATTATCTGGCTCATTAGCATGATGCTGAACCCCATTACGACACGAAGGTCGTGAATCACGTGGCTGCCAGATAAGTCAACCCTACCGCGAGGAGTCGAGAGCTCGCGGCGAGAGAGATGTGGCGCAAGAAGCTGTGTGCGGGTGGTGGCGGGGCCTTGTTGCTGCTGGTGATCTGCATCGGTTTCATTGTCGTCGTGTATCTGGACACCGAGGGCGTGCATCTGGACAGTGAGGACCCCTCTGTGCTGGTAATCGCTAAGCAGGGCACCCTCAGGGGCCATCATGTCACCACGAGGAAGGGGCGCCAAATTCTGGCCTTCCAACGAATTCCGTACGCGAAGCCGCCAGTGGGAGAATTTCGGTTTAAGGTACGTCTCTATTTCTGTTTGTTTTTGGCCTTACAGCACTTACTCCGGAGATGGAAAGTAGCCCACTAATACTAGGCCTACTAATCGTAGTAATAGTAGTAATACTTCTCTCCGGATTTTTCGTCACAGCGGAGCTTTCGTCACAACAGTGCAAGTGTTTTGTCACTGCAGATTTCATGCCACAGGGCGATAATTCCGAGCAGTCCATTTCGCCATGCGCGAAAGTAATGCCATTAGTAGGGAGCGGATTTTTATGTGCTAAAAATTTAAATATATTTATTTTTTATGTGCTAAAAAGTACGAAAATATTTGCTAAAAATAAAAAAAAAATATATTTTTTAAATATGACAAAAATACCTTACTTTGCTTGAAAAAAATATATATTACTAAGTGCTCATCAACCATAATTGAGAGCTAGTAGTTGGCCAAAAATTGCAGTGAACAACAAAGGTCGTCTCCAAATTCTCCATCACAAATTCATGCCGATTATCTCTGAGTACGATCTGCATCGGTTTCATTGTCGTCGTGTATCTGGACAGTGAGGACCCCTCTGTGCTGGTGATCGCTAAGCAGGGCACCCTCAGGGGCTATCATGTCACCACGAGGAAGGGGCGCCAAATTCTGGCCTTCCAACGAATTCCGTACGCGAAGCCGCCAGTGGGAGAATTTCGGTTTAAGGTACGTCTCTATTTCTATTTGTTTTTGGGCTTACAGCACTTACTCCGGAGATGGAAAGTAGCCCACTAATACTAGGCCTGCTAATCGTAGTAATAGTAGTCGCGTCTTCAGGTTGCGGATAGAGGAGACGGCCTCCAGATATGGAAGGTAGCTGCGAATATATTGAATAAGCAGTCGTGGACAGCCGATAAGGGGTGGTCCTCCAGCTTGGGGGTTGGGCGAAGGGCTAACAACCCATCACCGTAAAAAACAGCTTGTTACGAATCCCTACAATAAGCCTCGGAATAGGACTGATTCTCTGGCACGACCACAGCAAAGGAATTCTCACTCTGAGAGAGGAACATAGGTTAAAGGTGTTTGAGCATAAGGTGCTTAGGAAAATATTTGGGGCTAAGCGGGATGAAGTTACAGGAGAATGGAGAAAGTTACACAACGCAGAACTGCACGCATTGTATTCTTCACCTGACATAATTAGGAACATTAAATCCAGACATTTGAGATGGGCAGGGCATGTAGCACGTATGGGCGAATCAAGAAATGCATATAGAGTGTTAGTTGGGAGACCAGAGGGAAAAAGAACTTTAGGGAGGCCGAGACGTAGATGGGAGGATAATATTAAAATGTATTTGAGGGAGGTGGGATATGATGATAGAGACTGGATTAATCTTGCACAGGATAGGGACCGATGGCGGGCTTATGTGAGGGCGGCAATGAACCTTCGGGTTCCTTAAAAGCCATTTGTAAGTAAGTAAGTAATACTTCTCTCCGGATTTTTCGTCACAGCGGAGCTTTCGTTACAGACTTTTGTCACAACAGTGCGAGTGTTTTGTCACTGCAGATTTCATGCCACAGGGCGATAATTCCGCGCAGTCCATTTCGCCATGCGCGAAAGTAATGTCATTACTAGGGAGCGGATTTTTATGTGCTAAAAAGTACGAAAATATTTGCTAATAATAAAAAAAAATATTTTTTTTTTTAAATATGACAAAAATACCTCACTTAGCTTGAAAAAAAATATATTACTAAGTGCTCACCAACCATACTTGAGAGCTAGTAGTTGGCCGAGAATTGCAGTGAACAACAAAGTTTATCTCCAAATTCTCCATCACAAATGTATGCCGATTATCTCTGAGCAATGACTTATACTGTGAAAACGATCTTTCCACATCACAGGACGTCAGACGTGTGTCCCAAACACAAACACCGTCAATTTCACCTACAGGCACACCCTCCAGTACTTAGCAACTTTACACATTTTTTTATATCCACTGTTTTTCCCAAACACATTCTGGAATTTGTTCCTTAGTGCTTGAACATGTGAACCTGGTAGCGAGTCTAGTTTAATTTCTACGGCACGCACCTCCCTGTTTCAGACAACAGGTTTTTGGATGTTTCGAGTTTTTTTATGGTGTCACACAAAAAGCTTAGATTTGCTAATAGGAAAGCCAAATCGTTTTTTAAGCAACCATCTTTCAGTATATCTTGAAGGATATCGATTGACGAAGCCCGGTAACAGGGAATCACAAGAAGATATATTGCCGTACTTGATAGACATTAGCGAGAGGCGGGAGATTTGTTTAAATTAAATAATGTTCATACCCGAGCTCTTATCTGTTGTGTTTCACAAACAAAGCGCGGAATGAAATCATCTTCAGCAACAATAAGCATTCCTAATTATGTGTTACAAGATCTCTCCTCCTTGTCCACGTTAATTTATTCTCTAATAATAACACTGATATGCTGCCTAGCAGTTCTCAGAACTTGAGGCGATACTATTACGAAAATGGATCACGGATACACCACACAGCGCTTAGAAACACGAAGCAACCAAGAATTATTAAAAAGATAACATACTTCTGAGCGATATAATTGATTTAGTTTTAAAATATTTAAAAGTTCTTGTAAAAATTATTTAAGTAAAAAACTCCGAGATTTATGTGTTTGTAGTATATTTCCTGAAAATATGTATTTACATAATTTTTTGTGAAAATATGTGTTTTTATGTGAAATAAAATTCGGGTTTTAAGCTTGAAACTTCATGTTCGGAATTTTTAATTTATTAATTATGTTTTATCACACGCAAAAATAATATTTAATTACATAGGAATCCGCTCCTTAGTCATTACTAAACCGCGGAACGTCATGCAATTGCATGTTTTTACTGATTTGGTATTAATAGTAAAAATGGATTTTTCCCGATCAAGAGTTTTACGTTCGAATGAAGGCAACTTATCTTGCATAAATGCATATTTGGAGGGTTTTCCCTTTAAAATACATAATATATTTTTTTATTCTGCATATGTAAATGCATATATTAACATATTTCCTAACAAATTGTGCAACAATATGCCTGAGTTAAATCCCAAATCTCTCCGCAGTGCATATGAAAAGAAGGCATATGTCATTTCTGATAGTGATTCGTCCGTCAAATGGGGACGTTAAGTTTGGCGACCCCCTTGGTGCTATTCGACAGGAGTAGACTACGTGCCGGCACCGGGTTTCCCCTTCTCCCTTCCTCACCTTATTCATCATTAGACTTCGTGGAATTGCCACGAAAATCGTAAGGTTTACTACCCACGCGGTTTAGACTGTATGAGAAGGGGATGTGTAACGGATGGAGTATGCCTCTGATATAAACACTGAGTAGTATACTGCGGTTACAATAAAACCTGTATCCTGCATTCAAGAAATATAATGACTGATCATTGAAGTAGGAAATGTCTAAACATGTAAATACACAATTATTTTATAGTGAGATATATTAACTCTTAAAATTTAATGTAAGATACTCACATCATCCTTGAATATGTACATTGCAGTAAAGAGTTACGTACATTTTGAGCGACTGCAAAGTGAACCTCCTCCGATGATCACTTAAAAAGTTTTTATATTGGAAAAATGTACATTCGACATCACACGATGTTATAGGTGCATATTTGAAGAACGGAAAGTCACTACTTTTTAGTACACCAACTTCAGACGTCTTGTAGTGACCTAATAGTACATAATTTATAATACGAAGTTGTGAATAGGCAGAATTTTTAGGAATAATGTTTCTCAACTTACATTTCACTTTTTCTGAAATTAGTGAATTGTTATTTTGGACAACGGTTTGTGATACTTTATCCACTATATTAAGGGCTTCTGAGAGTTGTAGTTTAGACGATTCTAACAGGTTAATGCTTTTGGACACGATTTTAAAATCAGAATCAATAAAATATCTTCCAATTGTTCAGAAGGCAATGATTTTACAGCTGCAACAGCGGAACTGTCTGTGCTATCCAATGCATCAATTACCTCCATTATTTTGCCGTAATGTTCTGAATAATAATTAACAGCATCCAACCACGTTCCCCAACGGGTCAAGACTGGCTGCGGGGGTAAGGGTATTCCAAGGGCAATTATTTGGAACAGCAACACTCTCATTGTAGTATGTTTGATGGAATTCTTGTCTGCACTGAACAAATGTTAAGCTTTGACTATTCCAACCACAGTAATGCAAAAACAAGTGCTTACATAGGTATACATTAGCTGTAGCTGCTCCATCTATTTGGACCGGTCACATCTCTTAACATGAACTGCTTATACTACGAGACCGGGAGGTCGCCTACCTCCTCTATACTACCGTACATCGGCAACCTGATTGCATGCTGCGTGTGGCAATTCAACGAAGTCTATTCATCATCTTCCTCACCCATTCCCTACACCAGAGGTTCCCAACCCGTGTGTCGCGCAGTCCCATGGAGTGTGTCGCGAAATTTTGGAGTTGAAAAATAAATGTTAAGCCATCCAGAAAGTCTCTTTACAACGCATTTTTTGTATTTAAAACGAAGTCTTTGATATAGTATATTTTAATTTGAGACAGTCTTTACTAATGAAACGTGAACACCTGCAACAATGCTCGGTTTAATTTTTCTGCCTGGCGATAATTCGAATAAAAGTGAACACTGCAACAATGCTTAATAATTCGTTTACTCTTCCCACTTAGTGATAAACATAATTTAGAATCGTCGGAATATATTGGTCAGTTTCAGTATATATGTGTGAGGAGGTGATGGTGCGACTATTTTATCACCAGTGTTTTATTTAGATTCTGACATGGCCAAATTTTTAATTCGAAAAACACAATCTGAATCCAGTTCTGGGTTAGATGACAGCAGTGCTAGTTCAAATAATTTGAACGAAAATTATATTCTAGGTTCACAAAAACGCACTGCGTTTCGTAAATATAGTGACGGATACTTTCTATGTGCTTTTACATGGCGTGGATATGAATAGCCTATAAATAAAATCCCGAGTGTCTTATATGCAGAAATGTTTAGTCAATTCAGTCGATGGTGCCGAATAAACTAAAAATACATTTAGAACTGCAGTTATCAACGTCATACTTGTGTGAATCAGCATTTTCTACCATAAAATAGTGAAATCTAAACAAAGGAACAGACTCCTGCATCTTGAAAATGATTTATAAGTTGACAAATCGAACTGAAACCCTGACCGAGTTACTACGTGAGCGCTGGCTGTCTTGGGGAGGAGCAAGTGAGAAAGCACGGGGGAAGGGAGAGAGCACTATGCACTATGTACTTGCAGGTCCACTCACAGTTTGTCAAACCTGCTAACGAAAGCATTAAAAGGCTGACTAGTTGCCTGCAATGCTAGCATAATGGAACCTTCCTAGCCGACAGTCAAGGCAAAAATGAAGAATCCGTTATTGTGGTAATACTGGAGAGTGGTTCTTCTATTGGTCGCGATGCCCACACACACTCTCTCAGATATTTACGTGGTGATTGGTGACTGAATGACGAGGAGCGAGGGAGGGAGAAGAAAGAAAGAGGGCGATTCCAGAAGTTGGCGTGTTTTACGGGGTTTCACTTGAAGTTGTCAAACTATACTTGTTGGTCTGTCAACCACAGACAAACTCTGTGCAATCCACAAAGCGCAGACTTCACATCAATTCAAATTGGTGACTTTTCAAAAACGATAATAAAAATCTTTAATCGGACATCCAGCATAGTTACCATACGGTACCTTTGTTTTTTTCTAATGTCACATAAGTTGCTGCTTGCTTTTAGAATTGTCGATTGCGTAATAACATCGACATATCTAC